>NC_089826.1:3762500-4040000 GCF_035046505.1 Tiliqua scincoides
TGGGGCAGCAGAGGAAGGACGCCGCGACCCAGGAGCATCGGCAGCTGATGGCCTGGAATGATGCGGAGAACAGGCGCCTTCAGGAAAAGAGGTGTGGGCTGTTCAGAAAGGAGGAGGTCTGGGTATTCTTAAAGCATTATGCTGCTCTGTGACATGTGGAGAAATCTCTTTCGAGGCCATCATTGCAATTGCATCCAGGAGGTCTTCTAAGGGGCTTCTGAAAGGCACTCTTGGTTTGCAGGCAGGTCCCTCTGCGCAGACTTCATTATCCGCTGAATTCAATATCTGCAGGGGGTCCTGGAACAGATCCCCCATGGATAACGAGGGTTCAGTGTACAGCTTAGGCAGCTGAGGGTCAAGAGGATGCCTGTCAAGGCAACGGGGGAGCCTGGCCAGTCTGCCTGGATTGGAACTGGAAGAGGGGGACAGAGGGGAAGAAGAAGGGTGGCGCGAAATCTTTTACACTCTAGGCTGGCACTGTCCTCTCCTCCGCCCTTTGCCTTCCATCCTGTCCCATTTCCAGTCCAGGGATTGGGAAGAGTTGTTTTTTGTCCGTCAGCTGCATTGCCAAAAGTTTTGGGGGGGCCCTCTGGGAAATAGACTTGGAAAAGGAGACGGTTTCTCTACAGGGCATCCAGAGTCATCAAGGCTTTACGTGATCACATTTGGAATACTCTTTGTCGTTCCAGTTTCCCCATCCTCAGAAAGCATCCTGAAACTGGAACAGATGCCAAAAAGGGCAGCCAAAAGTGTTCAGGAGGTTGGAGCGCCTTCCCTACAAGGAAGGACCAAAGATTTTGAGGCTCTCTTAATTTGGGAAAACAAAAAGTACTAGGGGTTTAGCACAAGTAGAGGTTTGTGAAACTATGCTGGGTGCGGAACAAGTGGATAGGAAGAAATTTTTCTTTTATCATAACGCTGAAAATCAGAATAAACTGATAAAATTCCGAATAAACTGATTAGCTGCAGATGCAGGACAGACAATAGACAGGCTTTGTCCATGCAGCGCATCACTGAATTGTGGACTTGGCTGCCGTAATGTGGGGGGTGGCTTGAAAAGGGAGCGAGGCAAATCTGTGGAGGTGGGTAGGTGGAAAATAGCTACTAGCCGTGATGGCTGAGTGGACCTTCCAGGTTCAGAGGCAGTATGCCTCTGAATCCTGGTGGTTGGGGGCAAACATTGGAAGAGGGATGTGTCAAAAGGATGGCCACTGATGCTGGCCCCGTGACCTGGATTTAGGATAGCTCTTAAGAGTGGGAAGGCTCTTGTGAGTCTATGAAAGGCAGACATTGTCAGAGGTGGGAAGAGGGATCATCATACCAAGAGTTTCAGTTGTTCTTGGGAGGCTTTGCCGTGTACTACATGCAAAATCTCTTAGTTCGCCCAACAGTCTTTTAAGGCAGGTCAGTCTCTTTCCCAAGCTGCAGACAAGAAGGGGAGGCAGAAATGTAGTGGTTTGGCTAAGGGCAACTTTATAAATTACTGGCTAGGTTGGGGTTTGAGTCGCATCCAACCCCTCCAGTACAAGCCTGGCACGTGCCATTGTGCTATCCCTCTGGGCCTGGCACATTGGAAACTTACCTACTGGGAGCTGGGGTGAGATAATTTGCCCTGAGTGAGTTTGTGTGTGTGTGTACATGAGCTGTAATGGATGCATCTTTCAGGCAGAGAGGGAGGTTGCAGGCAATGTTCCCTTTCTGGGCATGACAGTACAGTCCACAGAAAAAGGCAATGTGTATCTGACCTGTTTTGCCACACCGAGGATAGTGACTCCTCTGTCCCTCCAACCCCAGGCAGGAGCGCCTTCAAAAGGAAGCCGCAGCAGAAAAGGAGCGCCGACTGCGAGGGGCTGAGTATCAGGCGACCCTTCTGGAGGAATTTGTCAAGGAGAAGGAGAGAGAGGTGCTCCAGTTACAGGTAAAGAAGGCTGTGGGCCACGGAAAGAGTCCTCTTATTCGGGCACTATTACTAGCCACTCTGCCACTTGGGGTCAACCAAAAAGAAAAATCTTTAAAAAAATAAATGCAGATTTGGAGGAGAGCCACAGAGGTAACGGTTTGAAATCTGTGAAACGGGCCTTGTTGGAAAGTCATTCGTGTCATGTGCTTTGGGATGATTCATTGTCTCCTCTGTTGGTGCAGGAGGAAGCCAAGAGCTTCATCACCCCTGAAAACCTGGACGAGAGGATTGAGGAGTGCCTCAACCATCCACGCAACTACAATTTTGCCATTGACAAGGAGGGGCGGGTGGCCAGGCAGAGTGCCTTGCCGTAAAAACCTGGATGGACAGACTTGGCTTTTGAAAACCAGCCCCTCTGGAGGGTTGACTGTTTGCTCTGTCCAGCCGACAGATTCACCTGGAGTGACCAAGAATGGGCTTTGCTCAGTAGCACCCGTAAGGCTGCCTTTATGCTGAGTGAGTGGCATGAATCTTGGGTCTGACACGTCCTGACATTTTGCAGTTCCTGATGAAGATGAGTTGCTTCTGTTTTTCTGCAATAAAGGAGTGTGTTTTGTTAGCATTTCTGGCTGTTTCTTAAGCAGGGCTCTGTTTCTTCTGCTTTCAAAGGCTGCAGGTCTGCAGTACGTTTGAATATTTTTTTCCCCAGCTGTGCACCATGTACAACTGGGTTCTCTCGGCCACTGCCATATTGCTCATGGTGGCGTCATTTAGGAGATTATAGAATTCACTTTTATGGTCTAGTACTGTAGAATTTTTTGAATTAGTATTTTTTAAAAGCAGAGCTTATTTATTTGGTTTTGTTACCCTACCTTTCTCCCCAAAGGGCACCCATGGCAGCTTGCAACAGAATTAAATATACATATGCAGTAAAATGCATAAACTATAAAATACTATAAAACGTCACTGAAAGCCAAACAGCAGCAGAAACCCATCCGTCATAAAAACAGTGCGGAAATTAGTAAAAATCAGCACACACTGCTCTGCAACCAGCATACCTAAAAACCCTGCAGGGTTTGAAAGGCTTTTTGGAATAAAAATGCCTTCCGGCCTTGCTGGAAGGCTAATAAGGAAGAAGTTATTCTCAGCTCAAAGGGGAGGGAATTCCAAAGAACAGGTGCAACCACTGAGAAGGCCATATTTCTGACCGTATTTCTTGAAGGGCCCAATCCTAATAGACCATAGTGCCAGCACTGGGTGTTATAAACGTGCCATAAAGCATGTTTACAGCACCTTTGGAAGAAGGGGTGCCAGTGCCAGGACAGCACCAGTTCACAGACAGGCATGGAAGGGGGCACAGAAGCACGTAAGTACGTTGGGCAGCAGTGTGGGCTTTGGGGGCAGGAACCAGTCTGGGGGTTGGGAGTGGTGGAGTTTTAAAAAAGAGAGGGGACAAGGCATGACCAGGATGGGGTTTGCTGGGAGACAGTCTTGTTCGCTGTCACCACCATGCAAGATGTCCACCCACATGTTAAAGAACCCCATTGAGCTCAGTGTTGCCACCACAGACTGGCAGCAGCTCTCCAAGGGGTCAGTGAAAGAGGATCTTTCTTCATGCAAAGTCCGTGCTCTGTGGCTGAGCTACAACCTCTGCCCCAGTGAGTCAGGGGACCCAAAAGGTGCCCTGGGAATATCCGTAGCAGGCAACAGTGTTGCCCCTTCCGTAGCTTCTAGTTCCGCTTATGCCATGTCTGGGTGTCATTACAATGTGCATTTTCAGGAACGGTGGAGTCAGGATGTGAAATAAGTTTAAGGAGATGTTGTGGGGGTGGCAGGCTGAGAGAGAGCACTCGACACCATCCCTCTGTTGATCGAAATGTCGAGTTCCATCCTTGGCCCAACAGAAATTGCGTTTGTATTCCAAATGTGACCTCTAGTGCCTGAAGCTCATTGGTGCAACTAACAGCTGTTGAGATTCTGGGAAGTTCAGATTAATTTGTTTATTCTTTGCAGCAGAAGATTCACGACACTGGAGGAATCTCAGGTGCTTTGGTGAGCTGGCTGCTGTTTTTATCCAGGTGGCGCGGTCAGGAGGCCAACCCGGCCTCAAAGCAGGCTAAACACTTTGCTGCCACCAGCTGGTGAATGGTGTCATTGCAGGTGGGTAGGCTGCAACATCTCACCTGAGTGCTCTGGTGAGATCCCAAGAATCAGCGCATTCCTGAACAGCACCAGCAGTTTGCTTTTCTGCTGCAAGCATTGAGCAGGTGCAGGTTGTTTCCAAAGGTATTTTTCTTCATGCCCTGGAGTTTGGCTTGATTGTTAATGGCATTGCAATGGTTATGGCACAGGCAGGACTTTTGCAATGAGTTTGATCTCGGTGCACCTTGGCAGAAAACCTCTGCAATGCCAAGAAACCACTGTATCTCTGCTTGGTGTCTATGGGAATGGGGGGGAGGGTGAACTTCTCTATGCCCAAGTTGTCTTGGGGCTGTGACACTGTGCACCTCTGATTGTGGGGGGGGGGGGGGGGAGAGAGATAAGGAGCTGCTCTTCCAAGCTGCAAGAATTCTTTGAGCCTGGGCTTAGGGAACTGTACTGACACATGCCAAATGCTAGGAAGTCACCTTGTACTGAGTTTGTTTCCTCCGCAGCACATACAGCCCTGGTGTGGAAGCAAGAAGTGGGCGGGACCCTCTGTGTGGGAAGCATGTGCTGTCTCCCAGAGGTGAGGCCCCTCTGTTGCAGCACGCACTCTGCAACAGCTTTTCATATATGGATTAGAAAAGAAAACGGGGTGTGTTCTTACGGTTAGAATTGTCTATGGTGAAGTTTCAGCTGTTGAAATGGATCTCCCTCTCTGCAGACCGTGAGCCACGCAGGCCTGTCCTTCTCAGTTTTAACTCAAGATCCATCCAGGAAAGGGCTCTAACCAAAACACTAGCAACATGTTTGAATGGTGTCCCCAAAATATCCATGTCAGGCAGCAGAGGAACAGCAGTTTACTAGGGATAGGGAGGGCCAGGTACTCTTGCTGCAGAGCCACAAATAGAAACAAAGGGCTGAACAGGAGTGCTGGGAAGAAAATCTGCACAAACATATCCTAGGAAAGGGTCCAAGACAGAAATGGGCACCCATTTAAGGTTGCAAGATTGGGATGAGTCTGATTTTTGGAAACCTGAAAACGATTGAAAGATCGCAGGTTAATGCAAAAAGGGTCTTGGAACACCCATTTAGGGAGCATCAATGCATCTACTGTACATTTGTGTATGTAACAAAATACAATTTTTTATTCAACGCACAGGAGATGTACAAGTGCATAGAGAGAACTCCACGTGACTGTTTTTTGTGACTGGGCAGCAGCAGTCAAGTCACACATGCATCTTGTGGTATCTTGACGTGCTGGGAAAGTGAGCTAAGACCACGACAGGGGCCATCGGCGTTTCATACAGAACCGGGCACATCAATTCTACAAATGGAACACATTCATGTGGAAGAGGAGAAGGACCTCTGTTCAGGAGCAAGACATGCTCAAATGCATGCACAGGGGCTTCATTTTTTTTTCTGAAGTTGCCTGGCAAGGAGGTCAGCCTGTTAAGACAAGGACAAAAGAATGTAGAAGAACCTGCTCCAGTTCTAAACATGCTGTTTTATACTCGCCTCCCAATCATTTTGAGATCACTTCAGTGGCATCACTGGGATTTGTGTCACCTTGTACGGGAGGCCAGTGTGTCACGCCCGCATACCATGCATTGGCGTGGCAACGCCCCAGGTGGTGGGCGTGGCTATGCATCATCTCCCACCCCCCTGCTGGTTTTTTGGTTTTTTTAAATATGTATATAAAGCATGATGCTATAATTCCTAAAAACCACAATTTTAATTATTTTGGCCAGTAGCTGTGTTACCCCCCTACGCGCGTCAGCCAGTGCAGCCTGCATCACCCACACCCCTCTAGGAGCACTACTGGGTGGGCTCCTGCTGCTGGTCACCAAGTCAGATGCCAATGGGCAAGTCCTTGGAAGGATCCAGGTCCTACTGCTCACCACCTAAGAGAGAGCAAGACCCTGAACCTGTAAATGTAACTCGGTTGCTCACCAAGAGAGTCTTCACAATTTTCTCTCTCGGGATTGTCAGATAGACACAGTCTTCCCCATCACATAATTTGATGTCTTCAGAGGCCTGTATTCAGAGGGAAAAGACCAAAATGAGTCCATGTGACTCCATGGATGCCCCTTTGGGCTCTGGGGCAAGCTGACGATACAAGGGTAAAAAGAGCGTCGGCACACCTCTGGGCTCTGGGGCAAGCTGACGTCCCTCTTCCCTCCAGGATACCAGCCATGCGACCAGTGCTGGGCTTTGGATAGCTGCAGGCCAATGGCGAGAGCGACACAGAGGAAAAGCAGGACAGGCCTCTGGGATACCATGGTGTGGTCTGGAGCCTTGATGTCTTAGTGGATTCTAGAAGGAGAAATGTTTGAACACTCAGCAAAGGGAGTCACTTCTAGAGGGGTGGCGCTGGGAGTTTGATGCCATAGATTTGATTGATTAATGGGTGGGTGGGTGGGTAGATAGATAGGTAGATAGATATTGTGGCAGCTTAAAAGACAGATTTATTTCAGTACTAGTGGTGCCCAGTGTCCAGTAACAGCTTGGGAGGCTCAGGTCCTTTCAGACAGTCTGTGCCAGAGTTGGCTCCATGCAACTCACGTTACTTTTACTCTGCTGTGGGATGATGGGCAGCTGCCAATCTCTTAGCTAGACTGAGAACGAGATTCCCATTCAGCATCAAGGTCATTGAATGGCCCTGGGCCAACCCATCCCCCTAACCTTCCTCACAGGGTTGTCGTAAAGCTAAAATGGGGAGAAATCTGGCATGCGCTGTTCACTAGAGCACAAGTGCTCGTGTGCTAAGACTGCACAGTCAGGCTGTTCACATCAGCTGCCTGAGGAGTGTGCGTGCGATGAAAACGCCACTCCCACCTCCCTCTTCAAATGTTACAGAGCACCCTCATTCCTTTACACCAGGGGTCTCTAAACTTTTTGGCCAAAGGGCCGCATCAAATATCTGGCACAGTGTTGAGGGCCGGAAAAACAAAAATTAAATATAAAATTTAAATAAATACATTCGCGATGGAACTTAGATGATTGAATAAATGAATGAATAGGCTCAATGTCCAGGATTTCTCCAAATACAAACACAGCCCAAAGCGCACACTTAAATGCACTTCCATCCCACAAGCATAACTCCAGTCGTGTTTGGTGAACTGGGCCAGAGACTCTCAGGGGATCAGATGCCGGCTGCAGGCCAGATAGAGGCATGCTGTGGGCCACATCTGGCCCCTGGGCCGGGGTTTGGAGACCCCTGCTTTACATGGAGAGGAGTCTCAGCATTGGAATTTACATTGCTTTAAGCAGCACTAAACAATGGGAAGAAACAATTCATTAGAAATCATCAAGGAACTACAGACCATCACTAGCAGAAATTGCAACATGTGGCCAAAACTCTCAGGAAATATTATTCCTTGCAAAAAGGGTCATGGGTTTATACGGCACAAACAGAAGCAATCCTTCCCCCCTTCAGATTTAGCCTGGTGTAAACAAGCTTCCAAGCACAGTCCTAGGAAATCTAGCAACATATATATTAAACAGCCTTGCGGTTAACATCAGTCCGACATCCCCTCTGCCACAATGTTTTCTAATTGAGCATTCAGCAGCGAAGTCTCATGGCAACATCTGATCGCCGTACAAGCCCGCCAGGTCTACTCACCCTGTCTCAGCTGCTCCAGTCCTCCTCCCCACCTTGAGAACCTCCTGACGCTCAAGCAAACTGTGGTGGTATTTATACTTCTCCTTGTTTACCTCAGTGTAAGCAGCCGGTTGCCCGATTGGCCAGCGCTGCCTGCTGACGATTGCACGGTCGGCGAGGAGGTTCCATGGATGAGGCACTTATTGCAGTCCAGGGAGGATTTGCAGTTGGCAGTTTGGGACACTTCTCCCAGATGCTGGGTTCAGCTTCTCCTGGCTTGAGCCACATAGCTGCGCAGTTCGACGCGACATGTGAAATGCTCCCCAGACAAGCTCCCCATGCACCTCTGCACGCCTTGTTCAATCTTGAGTTTGGGCTGCCAAGCTTTGCTAAGCACATTTGTTCCGTTCCTTGATGTGGGATGTTAGTTGCTAGGCATGCAAATAGCCCTGACAAGGGGCATAGCTAAAGCTTCTGGCATCCGGGGCAAAGGGTGTGCTCCTTCCCAACTGAGACACCCCTACTAGTTCCCAGACAGGGACATGTTACTTCCCTTCTCCGTTGTCTTGAAAGATCTTTCCCACAGCCAACCTCTGTTGGTCAAGCAATTCAGGGAGCAACAATCGATAGACTTGTCAAGGTATGTGAGCTGCTTATGGGTCACAGTCTGAAGGCACATGCTGTCTCCTTGCAGGAGCTGAGCAGGGTGTGCTTAAACTGGATGGGAGACTGCCTGGGAGCCCCCCCAACATAGGCTGCCTGGATTTGCTCACTGGAGAAATGGGGAACTGTGTGCTTTTGACCTTTTAACATTGCCTTCATGGGGTGCGGGCAGGAGGCTCTGTGAAATGTCCTGGCACCACGGCAGGGGCACCAGGGGGGCTTTCGTTAAAATGCTTCTATAGCCAATAGACATTTTTTTCTTTTGCCATGAATAGCATGCAGTTGGGCCAGGAACTGTGGTCAGGGCAAAGTGCTCAAGTTTCAGGTCATTCTGCATGACTCCCCTGCTGCTATTTGTAAAAACAGACCAAATATAAAAGGGTTAATGTGTGTGCATGCCTAGCAAGATGCTTACTCGGGGGCCAAACTCCAGGTGGCCATTTGAATGGCCTCCATGTGCAGTGGCGTAGCTAGAGGGGGTGCAAAGCACTAAGTCTGGCAGGGAGCCCCTCCCCTTCAGAGCCGTTTCATACAGGGGGAGCAAGACAAAGCCATACGCCTGGCTCCAAAGGGAGGGGGAGGGGCCCTTGCATCCTGCAGAGAGGCTCCCTGCAAAACTTAGTGCTTTGCATCCCCTCTGGCTATGCCACTGCCCAGGTGATTGTGAAAATCGAAACAGTGTGCAAAGAGATTGAGCAAGACCATGCCTAAGCAGGGCCAGCTTGGACAAATGGTCCTAACTGGCCTTCAGCCCCACTGAACGACCCTGAGCTCTAGTCTGGTATGACAGAGATCACAATTCCTCTCTCTTCACATTCTTCACTCCAGGCTTTCTTAGTCAGTCATGCCTCCCCTCCACTCAAAGTTGCCATTTTTCTAAACTGACTCCACTCCAAATGCTTTTGTCTTCCTCGTGAAGAACAAGCACCTTCCAACTGCCCTGATGCAGTGGCAGGGCAAGTGGGGGTGATGCGCACGCTGGGCCGTCACATGAGTTAGTTGGCAACCTGCAGTCTCGGAGGTGCCACATGAGGCCCAGCCAAGATGGGGGCTGCCCTCTCTTAGTGTTTCGATCCAATCAGGGATCACTCAGAGGTGTTGGTGGAGTGACAAGGGGGGGTGCAAGGAAGGAGGAGGAAAGGGCGGCCAGGCAATTGCCCTACTGCCCCCTTCCTCCTCCTTCCTCCCACCACTGCTGTCACCTCTTAGTGTTATGGTGGCTTCCAGACAGGGAAGCTGCCAAAACACTAAGAGGGAGCAGATTGCTCTGCCACCCCCTTCCTCAAGCTGCTGCCAGCCCATGCATGTTACAGAATTATGAATTCCTTAATACAGGCCAGGAAGCAAAGAGTTCCCTGGTGAGCTTGGGTGAGCAAAAAGCGGCACCAGGCAACTAGGTGGGGGGGGTGTGTGTGTGTATTTTCCTAGTGATTTTGCCTTCTTCACCATTGCCACACACTGACATTTTCACTGAGTTGTTCACCAGGACCCCAGGATGTCTTTCCTGATTTGTCCCCGACTGCTCAGAGCCCATCATGAAGTTGGGAGTTTGTGCCCCAGTACCTCTCCCTTCGGGACACTGAACAAGCTTTGACACTTGGTTGCCCATTCACCCAGTTTGGAGAGATCCTCTTGAAGCTCTTTGCAATCCACTTTGTTTTTCACCAACTCAAACAATTTCAGGGCCATCTGCTAGCCCAATACGTACAGCACTCCTCTTTGGCTCTGCCGCTGGTCCAGCTAGACATCCGGTCTGGTGGGATGGAACAGAAGGGCCAAAACACAGTAATGCCAGGCTGGTGCTTGGCATCTAGAAGGACATCGGCTAAAGCAGCCAACCCAGCAGCTATTAAAGTCTACTGGACAGATGTGGGTGACAGATTCTCTCCGCTTATGGGAGTGTCAGCCAGAAAAATGACTTGGCAGTTAGCAGGAACTGGAAGGAAATGTTTGCCCTTTGGACAGGATAGGAACTTGAACCTTTGATGCTGGTAGGAAGCTCTCATGTGCGATGCCAGGCTGACAACATGAGGTTGGGAGGGAGCTGGCAAGGGAGGAGGAAGTCGAAAGCACAAAGCCCCTGCTGCTGTACATTTCCTCATGGAATGGGCCTTTGCCCACAATGTCATTTTGTTAATTCTCTGTTTCAATGAGCCTTTACCATAAGAACATAAGAGCCCTGCTGGATCAAGCCAAAGATCTATCTATTCCAGCTTCCTGTATCTCACAGTCGCCTACCAGATACCTCAGGGAGAGCACAAGACAACAACAGACCTGCATCCTGGTGCCCTCCCTTGCATCTGGCAATCTCAGGTAGCCTAAAACAAGGAGGTTGCACATTCCCAGCATGGGTTGTAACCTGTGATGGACTTTTCCTCCAGAAATTTCCCTCCAGAACTCTCCCCATATTAGACGTCTCAAACACCGTTGCTATTATGAAGGTTGCTTGGTATGGCGGAAACCCCAGCTGGTACAGAATAATAATAATAATATCATTATCATTATCAATCATCATCATCATCATCAGGTATTCCTATACCGCCTTTCTTGGTCCTCAGATTTCTCCTTAGACTTTATCCAAGGCAGTTTACATAGGCAGGCAATTTTTAAATCCCCGTAGGGATTTTTACAATTTGAAAGAAGGTTTCTATCTTTCAAGAAACCACAACATTCAGATGTTTCTTTCTTGATCTGGTCACACATTCTGGCCTCCATCCTCCCACGCTCAGAGCAGATGGAATAGCTCGGCTCAGCTTGTCAGCTGCTTCAAGGTCGCACTGTGCCGGTGGCCTCGAACTGGCAACCTTGTGGATGTTATCTTCAGGCAAATGGAGGCTCAAGCCTCTAGACCAGACCTCCTGCCCCCTTCTGTACACTCCTGGTGAAACACCTGTGCTGGTGACCTGTACATTTCTAAACATGGGTCACAGTGCGGGTGATAACCTGCACAGCCCTCAATAGTTTGAGACTCAAAAATCTGAAAGGTTGTCTCTCCCCATATGAGCATGCCTGTTCTATGAGCTTATCACGGATGGCCCAGTTGTGGGTGCCATTGCCAACAGACATTTCGTAGATGGTGACCCACAACAGGGCCTTTTCTGTAGTGCTGCCTAACCTGTGCAACTCACTTAGCAGGAGCAGGGGGGAGAGAGGTTCAAGCTAGGGATCATGTCAGCATGTACAACCAACATCTCCGACCCAAAGCCTGATGATTTCTATCAGAAGAATGAACATTAGTGATAAACACTTTGGATGAGCAAGCATCTTCTACTGGAGTTCCCCCTTGAGCTCAGGGCTGTTTTACCTGTTGCATACTTGGTGGGGGGTATATTACACACACACACACACACACACACACACACACACACACACACACGGGTACTCACCAATTCAGAAATGCATGCACATCACTTGTTTTCTCAAATCTGATGACTGGCTGTGAATTCACTCCCATTCACACGTACCTCCCTTGACAAGCATTGCCTTTGAGGTCATGTGTGGCCGTACAAGAGTTCTATGTTGTTCCATCAACAACTTCATTCCCACAGGCACGTCAGCCCTTGATGTTGTGTGAACCAGCCTTAAGACTGTTAACTCTACCATTTGAATGGCCACCGGACTCCTACTGCCTCTATTATGGGTATAGGAAGTGGGCAGTGGTAAGTTGGCTGGGCTGTTTGTTCCTCTGTGTGGAGCTGTAGCTTGACAGTCCAAAGAGTAAAGAAAGAGCTGCCTTTCAAACTTGGAAGGGACTTGGGAAAATCTGGGAAAGCAAATGTGGCCAACCGGAAATTTTAACAGGACTCCAGACAGGTATTTTTGGAACTTCACATCTGCAGTCCATATAGTGGGGGAAAAATACAGGGCTGTTTATCTGTGTTCATTAAGGCTGCAATCCTAACCACACTTTCCTGAGAGTAAGCCTCACTGAACAAAACAGAACTTACTTCTGAGTAGACCTGGTTAGGCTTGTGCCCCAAGTTGCACAAAGATCTTAGGACAAGCAGCTCATGATAAATGCAAGCAATGCTATCAAATTAGCAGCTAGAAGGTACTTTGCGATGCTGAGAGGAAAGGTATGCTAGAAGCACTAGTGATTCATGGTGCTTTGAGTGTGAGGTAACATAAATGGGCTCAGCTTCAAAACACAAAGTGAGAGATTCAGCTGAGAGGGACAGGAGCATTTCTTGGGTACGGTATAGCAATTCAATCTAGAGCAGTGGTTCCCAAACTGTGGGTCAGGACCCACTGGCGGGTCATGACCTGATTTTGGGTGGGTCGCCAAAGGGTGATGGAAAGATCAGACAACTCATTGCCTCATGCCCTGAGGCTATTCAAAAATCAAATACTGTTGCTGGTAATTACCCAGCAAAGAGCTCAGCTCCTGCAGCTTGCAAGCTTGTGTAAATACAGGGAGATAAATGTTTGAGGGTCTTTGGTTATTACTTATACATAAACATTATTTCTTTCTAAACCTTTTTTAAAAGTCTGATAAACCTAGGTGGGTCCTGATAGGGTGTCACTTTAAAAAGTGGGTACTGGTGCTAATAAGTTTGGGAATCACTGACAGAGTGAAGAAAGCACCCGTTACTCCGAAAGAGAAAATTTACAAAAACAAAGTTCCAACAAGGCCACAACAAAGTTATCACATCTTGTCTCCTGAAGCGCCAAGTCTTTTACAAGTAAGATTTTAATTGAATAGTGCTATTGATAGAATAAGGGGAGATGTATACCAAACAAACAGGGCTTGGTGACTGCCGAAAAAGCAAATTGAATCCAGGTCCTGGATTTGATGCAACAGCTCATTTCCTCCTGTGCCGTTGTAACAATCTCATAAGCCAGACGCTTGACAAGTGCTCAGCAAACAGTAGCCAGACAAACATCTGAAGGGCTAATTTTTAGACCCGACGTCAACTTGCAAAGTTGTCATCCAACGGGTCAAAGTCACTGCTAGCCATAATTGGGCAACATAATTGGAATGTTTTGGGTTGTTCAATTTATTGTTGCGATTTTTGTGCAATACAAGACAGGGTGTTTCGAGTCACACGTGGCATAGGGTTCTGGCGTCCCCACCCAGCGTAAACATTCAGACAAGAGCTTGACATAAACCAGGAATATAACATGAGATCGAATCTTACCAGTGGGTACGAACAAAGAAAGTTAAGCACACTTCGTGCCATTTTTTTTTTAAAGACTTTAGCCTAAATCAGTCGTTCTCCTAACAAAACTGTCTTCATAGGACTTGCATTGCTGGCTGACTTGTACCTCCCTCCCATTCCTGAGTCTTAAGTAGTCCATCTTGTTCTGTGGAATTCAACATTCCACAACTGCACAATTTTTTGCCAGTTCCAAACTGGTTTGGGATATATCCTCTCTAACCGACAGCCCAATCCTATCCAATTTTCCTGTGCCACTGCAGTCACAATGCAGACCCAAGGTAAGGGAACAAACATCCCCTTACCTTGAGGAGGCCTTTGTACCTCCTTTCTCAATGCAGAATGGCATGTTCTCCGTTAGCACAGCTCTATCAGCGCAGGAAAGTTAGTTAGGACTGGTCTGTGAATGTATTTCATAGCAGAATATTGCCCTTTAAAAATGTGTTTTTCTCTGCTTTTAGAAAGGATAGGATTATAATTCGTTCTCCTGAAATTTGCCAGCAGTTGCAACAGCAGAACTATGTGGTCAAACCGGGGTGACTCTCTTTAGTCTGTTATCACATGCAACGGAGGCAACACACTTCAACACAACTTTTAGCATCACAATCGGTACTAGGGGGCTTTAGCTCTGAGTTAGGACTGGCAGCCTGGAATCAGGACAAGTTTGTTGTCAACTGCCTCTGAAAGCAGAACTACATCCAATGGGTGAATTCTCCCTCCCTGGAAATCTTCAAGCACCTGTTGGAGATGTGGACAGGGGTGTCAAACTTGTTTCATACCAAGGGCCGAACAGCATTCATGGTGCCTGCTGAGGGCCGGAAATGATGTCATTAATCAGGTCATAACCAAAAATAAGCACTTTTTTTTCACTTAGGAACTCATTAGCTGCAAATGACAGAAGAGAAAATACACAAATCTTGATCATATTTCAAGTTATGGGAGAGCCCAATTTTTCATGTGGGCTGTCCTTATAGTAGGAACACCTTAGCACTGCTCAGCAGCTGAGAGCCTGAGGGCCGGATAAAAAACTTCTGCGGGCCGCATCTGGCCCCTGGGCCTTATGTTTGACACCCCTGCTCTAGGAAGACTTCATGCTACAGGCAGGGGGTTGGACCAGATGACCTCTTATGTCCCTTTCAACTCTATGTTTCTATGATTGCCCCATATGCCCACTAAAGAGATTTTATACAAACTCACCCTCTTTATGCCCCAGACACCCATCCCCACAGATGGTACACAGAGTTTCTTGCCAAAACTCAAGCCATACCATCTCCCCACTCCAGCCAGTCCAAATTACTTTCATATTGTTGGGTGAACTGTAATTCACAAGACACTGAAATGGACAATTCCATTGCCCAGACTGGGCTAAAGCAGCTTTAGCACAAGGGCGTCAGAAGAAGCCGCTTCCATTTTTCAAGCCAGCTAAACCAACAGACTTGGCTTAATCCTCATCAAAGCGAGACGGCTGAACCTTAGCCCTGTGGTTGGTAGAGGGGGCTATCAGGGAGTCAAAGCTCTTCCTGTGTTGCGTGTGACAGTCTGCAATGCACAAGGATCATCAGCAGAACAGCCACAAAACAACACTAATCGCTGTGTACAAAAACATCCTGCAATGGCAACTGACAGACTAATGATTAGAGGGACAAGAAGTTATAGGGGTCTAGCCCCCTAAAGTCTTCCTTAAGGTCTAGAGAGAGTAACACTGACAGCTTCTCAGGGTGCAACCCTACTTACACTTATCTAAGAGTAAGTCCCCTTGACTATAATGGGGTAGATCTGAGTAGATGTGCATAGGATGGGGCTCTAAGCATGGTGCAGAGTCCATAAAGTCCAGCATCCCACAACTATACATGGTTTGCAAAAGTCCAGTGCCATGACAGCCAAGACTTGACCCTGGGCTGTGATGTGCCGCTTGCTGGATTCTCTCCAATTGCAGGAAGGCCATTCCATGTTGTAATGCAGTGTTGATTGGGATCCTGGTGACATTTTGGCCAGCCTTGGCTTTCATCCTGATGGGAGCTCTTTCATCCCACAGGCCGGCAAGTCTGTTGAACGGGCAGAGCCTCAGTCATTCCTCTTCCAAGTGACAAAGTTGGGTTCTCCATCAACGGATCTCTTTTAAGAAACATACACCACTCACCACCTTTCTCCAGTTAAGATTCAGGGGGCTTCAGAACAAAAGTGTCAACAATAATATGTGACAATGAAGCAGACGGGCTCTCTTAAAGTTGTTCCTTCAGGGAAGGTATCTATTCACCTAACAGTCTGCCAAGTTAATATGGAATATCTAAGTTGCCGTTTCATTTTTCTTCTGTATGCTCCTCAGCATGGTAGTGAGAATTATGGATCTGGACATAAGAACATAAGAACAGCCCCACTGGATCAGGCCATAGGCCCATCTAGTCCAGCTTCCTGTATCTCACAGCGGCCCACCAAATGCCCCAGGGAGCACATCAGATAACAAGTGACCTGCATCCTGGTGCCCTCCCCTGCATCTGACATAGCCCATTTCTAAAATCAGGAGGTTGCACATACACATCATGGCTTGTACCCCGTAATCGATTTTTCCTCCAGAAACTTGTCCAATCCACTTTTAAAGGCGTCCAGGCCAGTCGCCATCACCACATCCTGCGGCAAAGAGTTCCACAGACCGACCACACGCTGAGTAAAGAAATATTTTCTTTTGTCTGTTCTAACTCTCCCAACACTCAATTTCAGTGGATGTCCCCTGGTTCTGGTGTTACGTGAGAGTGTAAAGAGCATCTCTCTATCCACTTTATCCTTCCCATGGATAATTTTGTATGTCTCAATCATTTCTAGGCTGAAGAGGCCCAAACGCCGTAGCCTTTCCTCATAAGGAAGGTGCCCCAGCCCTGTAATCATCTTAGTCGCTCTCTTTTGCACCTTTTCCATTTCCACTATGTCTTTTTTGAGATGTGGCGACCAGAACTGGACACAATACTCCAAGTGTGGCCTTACCATCGATTTGTACAACGGCATTATAATATGAGCCATTTTGTTCTCAATACCCTTCCTAATGATCCCAAGCATAGAATTGGCCTTCTTCACTGCCGCCGCACATTGGGTCGACACTTTCATCGACCTGTCCACCACCACCCCAAGATCTCTCTCCTGATCTGTCACAGACAGCTCAGAACCCATCAGCCTATATCTAAAGTTTTGATTTTTTTGCCCCAATGTGCATGACCTTACACTTGCTGACATTGAAGCGCATCTGCCATTTTGTTGTCCATTCTGCCAGTCTGGAGAGAACCTTCTGGAGCTCCTCACAATCACTTCTGGTCTTCACCACTCGGAAAAGTTTGGTGTCGTCCGCAAACTTTGCATCCTGGTCTTCTCTCCCCCCACCCTGTTTCTTGCCCTGATGTCAGGAAGGTTTGAAGTCAGGAATGACCAGACTTCAGTCTGTCATAGCCTTTTTTTTTTCTCCTTCACCTGAATCCCCATGCCTGCTGAGGTTAGGTTTGCTGGGGTGAGCAAAAGGGCACCCTTAGGATCTCTTTACATTAAAGCATAACCAAGTTACACGGAATGGTCTTGAGTCCTTAACCTCTTGCTTAAGAATCAACCAAGTGCTTTACTTGAGTGGCACAGCAGTGGCATAGCTAGAAGGGGTGCAAAGCACTAAGTTTGCAGGGAACCTCACAGCAGTGTGCAAGCTGCCCCTCCCTTTCAGAGGCAAATGCCTCTGGTTTGCTCCCACCATCCAGAATGGCTTTGAAGGGGAAGGGGAGGGGCTGCTTGCACGCTGCCATGAGGCTCCCTGCAAAATTTGGTGCTTTGTACCTCTTCTGGCTATGCCACTGGGTCCAAGTCCACCTAATCCAGAATTCTGTGCAAGAATTCCAGCCCCAAATGGCCCACCACAAACTGGCCAGTGATTTATGAGTGGGCAATGGTCTTCCTCCTGATCTCCCCTGATCATAGGACAGGTTCACTTAAAGAATATTTAGAACGCATGACCACACTGCTATTGGTGTGGTGGAATCACAAAAGATTCTAAGTCACATTGCAGGCATTGATTAAAGCCCAACTGCTTCTGTGAAGCCTTTGACACCTTAGTCCCCATTCCTATAACAAGACTGGTGTATGCATAATAATTGTAAATGTTTTCTGTTGAAATCCTGCCTCCATCTGCCCCCTTGTGTTGCGATCGAGATTGTAAGCTGTTGTTTGAGTACATAAAGCACAATATAGTTGATGGTGCAGTCATTATAACACCTTCCTACTTTACCTACTTTGGAGAACATTCTCACCCCATACGCTCTCCCTTATCCTCTAACAAACCCTGCTTTGTACTTGTATAGGGTACTTAGACTTGGGAAAAGACAGAGGGCAAAACTTGCCCTGTCTTTCTGGGAGCTTGGACTATATTTGAGACCGTCTTTGGGCACAGGAAAGGGCATTTTAGGACCAGGTGGGTTCTGGCTTTGCAGATGGCATACAGTACAGGAAGGTGGTGTCAAGTGCCACAGGTATTGAACCCAGAGACCTGTGATCAGGTTCATCATCATTGTGCCATGGGGCTATGGTTCAAGGACGCTACTGTTGCCCGTTTAAGCTAAGAATCCTCCTGCTTCTGAAATCCCACGCCCTTACCCACTACTAGAAAGGTCCGAGATGCTGCATTTTTCTATCTGGGAATCAGTTGAAGGGTGCCACTAGCTTATCCTAGCTTATTCAGATTATCATGAGGTGTTCAGAGGACAGGTCAAATCCAGAAATTCCCATCCACCAATCAAAGCCTGCTCCCTCTAGCATAGCTTTCAAGTTACAAAGACATAACACGCAGTCAGTAGGGCTGAACAAGGCATTCATCAGCAGTCAGTTACCTGTCTTTGAAAATGGACGTGCCGATATTCAGGTGACAGTGCAACTGGCAAGTCTCTTGGAAACTGGTCAAGCAGCCGGCATCCAGGACAAAGACACATCTCATCAGCCTCCATTCCTCTCCACATGTATACTCACCATGTTTCTATGACACATTTCTGAATAAGCCAACGGAGACCAGGCAGAACTTACCCTACCATTCAAAGACAATGTTTCTTAACAGAGCCCAGGCACAGCTTCTTCTGAGAGTTGCTGCATGCTGTCAAATGATGAAAAAGCAAGGGGCATGTACGCCTGGGTGAACTAGCTCCAGTTTGGCAGAGTGTCCTGGACATACCCAAATCCTTTTCATCAGGACTGCTGGGCTCTCTCCTACTGCAGAAGCCAATTGTACCCTGTATAATGACACTCAAGGCTGCATTTTAACTTTATGAGCTGCAAGTGTGTTGCTGTGAAGGGTAGTTCCTACAGTTAGCGACAGAAGCAATTTCAGATAAATCAGGTGCTAGATACTCTGAACTCTCATAAACCGCTTGGTGAACATTTAGTTGAAAAGCAGCATATACTCCTAATAATAAACCAAGCACCTATTACAATAATACAGGTAGAAGGTATCATTAGAGGTCATCTAGCCCAACCCTCTGCAAAGGGATGCCCTTGACCAGGTTTTACTTTGCACCTGGCCTTTCATCTTCCTATCCCTGCCAATGTCTCTTTGCTACTAGGTCCTCACAATATCTTCCTTCATTTAGCCTGCTTCTTCACCTGCAATACAGCAGCAGTGTTTGGACAGCGAGAGGTCACAACAGTGAGTGGCCAGGATAATTAGCAGGAGCGTCCATGGAGATCTATAAAGGCACTTCAAGAGAGCTGGTGTTGTGCAGCCGCTAAGGCAAGGAGGTTGCTGGTTCAAACCCCAACTTAACAGATTCATGGCTAGGTGGCCTTTGGCAAGCTGCGGTTCCTGAAGTCTCCATCCCCAGCCTGCAAGGTAAGGATAACATTGGCCCTATGTTCTTATGCCTCCCCTACAGGATTGGTGCAAGGACTACTAAGGTAAGGATAATATTGGCCCTATGTTCTTATGTCTCCCCTACAGGACTGGCGCAAGGACTACTAAGGTAGAGTATACGAAGCATTCTGAACACTGAAAACTAAGTAAGAGAATGCAATGCTGGTTCCGTTCAAGAAACACTTCAGTATCTCATTCACACTCACACAAGGACCCACAGAAACACATGGTTCTTCTGGAATGAGCACATTTATTTGGAGTGTAACTTACAGCTTGGCCAAGGTCCCAAAATTTGGGATTCTGTCAAAGTTTATTTACAGAGTTAATAGCAATTACTGATATTAGGATTAACTAAGGGAGGCTGTCTGTTTTGGAAATCATCAACCCCCTCCCAAGGGGTTGAGCAATGAAACTGGCACCAATTCATTTATTTAAGAAAGACCATGCCACAAGTTTTTGTTGGTCCATTCCAACAGAAAGTAATACTGAATCCCACTGCTGTGTAGAGAACAGTTCAGAGATTTTTGGCTCATGAGTGCTTCCCTTCTAACTTTGTAATCAGTTCAGACTGGATACATCTGCCTGTCGCGGACTGCCGGGCTCCTCCCATTTCAAACATCCTCAGTTTCGGATACAGAACCAGACAAATCTCAGATTTGGTCACCCCTCCCCAGGCACTCAAGCCCCAACCCTGTAGGCCTGGCCAAATTAGCAGTGGCAAGATTAGCACAACATATTAGCGTGTAACAAGTTGAAGCCCTTAAAAATAATCCCAGGGCATCTACTGGGGCTTCTCACTGAAGCAAAGCTGCCCTGGCTTATCGAGAATACAAAAGTGAGCTTCCATGGAAAGTTAGAAAAGGCTAGTTTCACTTCATCAGTTGCTTTGCATTTGAAAAAGCAGGTCTGGCTAGTTCCATCAGGACAAGCTTTGGGAAACCCCAGTCTACTCTGACTTTTGCGCACAGAAGTCATTCTAAAGATTTTGTTCAATTCATTGCACTACGAAGCAGCTTTGGAACCAAGAACCTCCCCCTTCCCCCCCCCCCAAAAAACACCTTAGCATGTTTCTCAAAAAGCAGGACTCAAGGTTTCACCAGGAATGAAGAAAACTTGTAAGATTATTAGGATTGTTGATACCAACAGCGAGTTTGGCCAACTTGACAGGATTCTTACATTTGAACTTCAATAACACCGGTATAAAACAAAAATGGCTTCTACTGGGGATTGATATGGAGGACAATTCACCGCACGTCATTTGCATCACTTGGCCATGATAAAACAGCCAAGTGATCTCAGTGTGGGAAAGCTCACCTTGTGGTAGTATGGAACTCTGCATGCGCTTCGAGTCAAATTCATGTTCAGGACACATTTATAAAACAGTTGACTAGAGAACGGAGGGGCAGCTGTGATTCAAACCTGATAAGTAGGGGTGTGTTTTTTTGGGTGCTTTTTTACACCCCAAACTTCTTGATTAAAATAGCAAATTGCGGTGTTATGTGTTTTTATTCTAAGGGAGCATTTTTAATAAATTATAAACACTTTAAAAATGCACTAGGTAGGTGATACAGTCACAGCAGATGTAGCCACACTATTTTGAGAAAGTAATCTATTTTAATTTCTGGGATAAAGACTAAAATGCGGTGTTTTGTGTTTTTATTCAGCTATTTTAACACCAAAAAAGC
Organism: Tiliqua scincoides; assembly: GCF_035046505.1. Lineage (NCBI taxonomy): Eukaryota > Metazoa > Chordata > Lepidosauria > Squamata > Scincidae > Tiliqua > Tiliqua scincoides. The sequence goes on from NC_089826.1 coordinate 3,783,514, forward strand.
ATTGTGTTTTTAATTTAAAAAAAAACACCCTACTGATAAGGCCTTTATGGAATGCAGGAGCAAGCATTTGTAAACTTTTGGCTCCCTGCCTCTCCAATCACATTTAGGGTCGGATGGTTGCGGAAACCATACCCTATAACAAATGGAGGTTAAAACCCATGCACCCTGACTAATGTGATCCAAGAAATAACCACGTCACTTGAAAAAAGAAAAAAAGCATTTACTTGATCAACAAGAAATAAATACAAGATATTAAGACATTCAGAATGAAGGCAGCATGAAGGAAGTTGCATTACTGAAACAAATGGAGCTGAGAAGCGGCTTCACTTTGGCCCGTGTTCACAGCTCTGATATATCCAAGTGGTATTAAAGAGGCAGGTCTCCAGGAAGGGAAGGAGAGAATTAGTTTTGGCACAGGAGGCCTTGCCTCTAAAGCTAACATACCAGTGGCACAGGCTCAGCCAATTGTTCAAGCAGCAAAACAGAGGATACTATTTACACAGCAGAGACAACACCACATGTTTAACTGCAGAGCTGTACTAAGGGCAGCTGCTTATTCTGGGTAGACGGTAACCTGAGAAGAATTGGTCTCCGGTGACAATGAGCACACGGGCACTTCCAGGCAATCAAAATTTGGGCCTGTGATAAGGATGACTCCTGATTCTAAGACTTCCTTCATAAATGCCTCTGGAGTGCTCCCATGTTAGCTGCAGTCTGCAGAGTAGCTTTCACCCACATCATGAAGCAACTTTATACTGTGACCATTGGCCCACTTAGTCCACGACAGTTTACACTGATTGGAAGCAGCTCCTGAAGGTCCCAGCCCTGGCACCTGAAATCCTTTCACTGGAGATACCAGGGACTGGACGCACATGCGAAACACATGCTCTTCCATATCTTATGTATGGAAGGGCATCTCTCAGAACTTGCAGGTGATGCTTAACCCTTTGGGAGCTGAATCATTTGCGCAACACCACACTGTTAGAAGAACCACCTTTACTTGGACCTTGAGCAAAGGCAGCAGCTATGCTGCTGAGGTAAAGGAGGTCTTAACCACGTTTTGGGGCACCCAACCTTGGGAACTATCTATAGGTGCAGGAACAGCAGTATGTGTCCTCATTTATTTTTTTTTTTAAATTTGCACGACTGAATTAAGAATGATAAAGTAGATCATGGATGTGGTAAATTCTCTCCCTGTATGTACCATCTGGGGTGAACCAGCAATTATTTTCATTGCAGGCAGCCGGACAGCAATCAGGGCAGCAAGAGGGAAAGATGACCTGTCAGCTCAAAACGACTCTTGGGCAATTAATGGATAAGAAGCTATTGAAGACTGGAGTTATACTTGGCACCTTATAAAAGAAAAAAACAAGAGGCACTTGACATCAGTATCGTGTTTTGTCCCAATGAGGGAGATCAGCTACAGACTATTCACTATGGGCCCCCATTCACAGAGGTCTCCAAGCACAATACTTCCCTATCAATGGCGGGAGAGGGAAAAAGTCGGATACCTCTGTGAAGAAGACCCATCAGCGTTGAAACTTCCATTAGCTTCCAACCAAAGTGAAGACACTCCAAGCACCATTTTCACTTTACAAAAGACTTTAACCTTTCCGATATACAAACTGAGTACACTTTAAAATATGCAGAGGACAGCATTCTCATGGGAATAGGCAGATCCCAGTCACGTAGCGGGGGAGGGGGGAGTATGGTAAGTATAGCAGGTGCCGCAACACATCCTGCAAGCAGCCCCTCCCATTTGCCGTCAGAGCCATTGGCACAGTGATAGCAACCTGCAGGTGCTCTGCCCAGTTCTATCCAAGTAAAAAAATTAAATGGGATGCATCACTCTGACATCACATCATGCAGAGTCAATTACATGTTTGTGCAGGAGAGCTGGGCCAGACATCCATTGACTGAGGCATAAGTCTCCAGGCACACACTCAGGTTGAGGATTCATATAGCAAGTCCTCACTTAAAGTTGTTTTGTCCAAAGTCATTTCATTATAAAGTTTATGAGGAAAAAGAAAACGATTCCCAGCTGGGACCACTGCCTGCGTGGAGTTTGCACATTCTCCCCATGTCTGCGTGGGTTTTCTCTGGCCCGGAAAGCTCACATTTATTTCAAAGCTTAATGTTGGAAGTGTTTTGGGTCTTTATTCAGAAGTTTGGTGATGCTTTTGTGATCAGAAATATGCTGTAGGAACGCATCTTTTGTTTATATATGTCAATTAGTTAAAATTGACTTTGTTATAAGTCATTTTGCTTAAAGTTGTAGTTTCCAAGGACCTCTTGACAACTTTAAGTGAAGACTTGTACTTTTGTACAGCTATACAATTGTATTCCTGCACCTGAGCTTCAATCCCTGGAGCAATCACACCTCAGATACAAAGATCTGTACAAATGTATTATACTATGTGGATAGCTAATCCGCTAGATCCAACTCAAATCTGTCAAGTCACTACCAGCATCCAAAAGCCATCCATATGCAACACATTTAGAAACACTTACTTTAACTATTTCAGTCCCAAAACTCCAAGGGAAAAAAGAGACTTTGTATGAGCTTGAATACATTCACATATTGCAATACATTTGCGGTTTGTACGCAGCCTACATCCATGGCATACACAGTCCTTTCCACCTGGTCAGAAATGATCCATTAACGCCATTCAGAGGTGGCATCAGAGGTTGGACAGACCAAGCCTTGGCTGTGGGACCACACCCTTGCCTAGTCAGGCCAACCCCTGAACTCTATACCAATATCAGTGGTAGCAGTAGTGCCCAGTGAACAGTCAAGGTATGGTTGGGGGGTTTACAGACGTTCGGGTGCAGGGCTTTGCCCCTGGGCCCCCTCACAACTTGGAACTGAGCCTAATGCAGTTAAATTTGACATGCTCATGCACTCTGGTCTATGAACATACAAACAGTTCCTAATGCTGGCTGATGTTGGTATAAAAAACATGACACACTCAAGCTAATCCTGCGCTCAGGTCTCTTTCGGCTTGCTCACTGCTAAGCAACCCATATGGCACAGCTAGACAGGAAAAGTCTCCCAAGTACTCACAAGATTCTAGCAAACCAGCTGAAAAGGAAGGAATTCCATCAGACAAAGCCAAAACAGAGTTGCTCTCACAAAAATGGTGTTGGGGAAGTATGAGAGCAAATGGCTCAAGAAATTCCAAGCTGTTACCAACAAGGACATGCAAACCGCATTAACGTCAAAACATAAAGCAGACTGTTGGGTTCTTTCCCTCCCCTTTCTTCAAAGAAAAGTAATCTGGGCTGGATCCAATAGAGCCCTCTGCTGTGCAAGTACCATGACTAGTAGGAATCTTGTACAGTTTGTCTTTCTGTCATGGAGCTTATGCCTCTCCAATACTTAAAAAGGAAAAAAGGGGGTTTTCAGGGAACGGTTTACACCTGCACAAATGAGAGGAAGAGAGGCCTGTTTATAATCAAAGCTATGATGTGCAAAAGAGAAGAATAGCATGAGGTTTAGTAGGTGATTCAGTACTCCAAAAACAAACACTCACAACAACCCATCCTCTCTCTTCAAGCTGTACTATCCAGTAAATGATGGAGGAGGCAGACAGCAGAGGAGAAATGTGCAATGGAACATGGGCAGGCCTGTCTCAATACTACAGGGACAACTAACAAGATTGTACCACAGGGCTGCTACTTTGTAAGTAGCTCTGTGTTGCGCATACTGTGAAGTTCTACCAGAAGCAATGGTTCAAGCCCAAAGAAGCAGAGACAGGCAAAGCAAACAGAAGATGCAACTACAGTTATAGGTAGAGGTAACAGCGCAAAATAAATTCACTGGCTTATTTCGCATCTATGGTGCAAACTTTGAAAGTGGTTCAGCCAAAAGCTGAAGACAAATGAGATATCAAGAAGGGTGCCTTTCTTCCTCTCCCTGCTGCAAAACAAATAAAAATGAAAAAAAGCTGAAACCTACAAGGCTTGACACGACCTTCGTGGCTGGACACAAACGGAGCAGCTTCTCTTCCTCTCCAGCTGTAATTCAAACACTGGGATTCTCTACCTTCAAGAATTGGTGGCTGAAGCATCAGCCCCTCACTCCAAAGTCTGTGAGGATTCACAGAGTGGTGCAGGAACTGCCTCGTTCGTGGAACATGGTAATTCCTTGTGCACAGAGTTCTCAGAAGAGGGTTTGTGAGGGACCCCTTTCCTCTTCCCAGAACAAAACCTCTGATAAATATACTGCTTGTTTTAATAATGCAAAATGTAAACTACTTTGGAAAAGGGGAAAAAAAGATAAAGTTTTTTTTTAAATGCTATTTATGACCCACTAGGTTTTGCTTTTAAAAGAAACAAGTGATATCCAGAACATGATTTGGTTTTCAAAAGGTTTTACTCCCTCCAAGGGGAAAAAAAAAAAAAAAGATTTACAAAACAAGAACAGCCTGTATCAGCTCTCCAGGAGAGAGATTTGACCATATTAATCCAAATATCACACTATTTAATTCCCCAATAAAACATTGGAAAAAAGTGCCTACAATCTCTTCCTAACACTTTGCTACATATAAAATCTCCAGCTAATAGGAATCTTATGGTACCAACCCTCTAAAACAGTTAAGATATATACACAATTTGGGGGTGGGTGGGGTGATATTAACAAACATAATATTACAAAGTATTAAAGAAGGCAACTCTTCTGTGGTGTGATTTGCATCTTCATTTGAAGTTGGCGTAGTCTGAAAAGGCGTCAATGTATTCCTGAACCACCTTGTAGCAGAATTCGTACTGTTCCTGGAGGGGAGGCAAAGAAGAAAGTACCAATTTAGGGTTGGGAAGAAGAGCTCGTCACTCTCCAAACACACTGAAAGCAGCACTGAAATTTAACCCATATGGGATAACCAAAACTAGACCTCCCCATTTCACTTCCCATAAAAAACTGGGTTGAATTAAAACATGCCCTCTATTTTCATCATTCCATTTGCAAGTGGCAAAAACTGGGAGGTCATTTTTGTGATGTCGGGGGAGGAAGTGTGACCGTACTGCAGGCGACACTCCTGTCAGCTGTTGGCAGCAGCCAGTTTTTCCATTCTCACAATTCCTTTTAAGATGATGCTACAGGATGATGATGCTACAGGATGGAAAAGGCTTCAGGAGTCAACCTCGAGGCAAAATCCGGAGCCGGAGTCCCTGAGGCAGTTCATGGCTGAACACAGTCACGTTCTGGCAACTCCTGCGACGCCGCTGGAACCAACCATATTGGCCTCTGCCTTTCCATTGGACCATTTCAGCGACGTGGAGAGGGGGGATTTGCTGCATGGGTAACAGCATATCCTCCGTACCTACTTTACCCAGGCTTCGCGCACTGGAGAGGACACTGTTCCAGAACCACCATTCAGAGTGTGACACCATAGTCTTCCGAGACTGAAGGATGCCAACAACAGGATGATGTATCGTAACTCAAAGGGGAACTGTAGCGTGGGGAGAGGGGGAAGATGGTGACTGCTACCATCTGAGAGAAGCACTACTATAAAATAAGCAGTGCTAGCAAAATAAGGTGAGTCAGGGAGGTGTTTCCCCCCAACCCAAAGCTAAGTGGAGCACTCCCCTCTGAGATAAAATGAAGGAAGTAGTAAAGTAAATGTTGTAAAATGAAGGAAGTTCCTTGCAGGTTTCAATCCCACTGCCACTTTGCTATGTTATCCTGACACAGAGCTAAGCCAAGGAAAACCCCTCTTTTTTTCCATCCGTTGGCCTGGTTTGCTTGTTTCTAATATCTGGATCCATTTGTCCTGCAGAGGGTGCACTGTGGTCTTGATTGTACAGCTCTATTCACAATGACTTGTCAAAGGGTGGGAGGGGGCTCCTGTGAATTGCTGAAAGAACTGGAAAGCACTGTAGGGCAGAGTATCAGTTCCTGCAGGACGTGAGTCACACCTGTTGGCTGTCACTATCAGTACCAACACAGAAGGTTCTTTTGGAAGTGCACCTTCAAACACATCCAGCACTTCCCTGTGACCATAAACTACAAGGGGAAATGAGTAACAATGGTGAGCGAGATGCATGCATTTCACAAGTTATTGCCTCACTGAGAAACACCAGATTGTAGCAGGCAGTTTGAGCTACAAGGGCATTTCTTCACACAGTCCTATCCCTACAAAGGGACTGCACGAAGAGTAAAAGGCAGTTTAATGAACATCAAGACCACTTCTCAGTACCAGGATGTCATGAAGACCACCCAGCCATGCACTCTAGAACTGTGATCAACTCACAGGGAGAGCAGCATCTCTCTGCAAGGTCTTGTCAGGACAGAAAAGAAGACAGAAAGGTCTTCCATCCTCTAGCTGGAGAATGCAAATTGATACATTTGAGGGAGGGAGCGCAGACTAGTCAACACCTGCAGATCAGAACCAGTTGTCATCCCAAGAAATTCAACTCCCATCCCATCCCCAGACGTTCATGCCTACCAGTGTTTGAACCATATGCGGCCTCTGTAACCTCAGGCTCTTCACCGTCTGAAAAACATCAAGAATCCCCTCGGCTTTGACCCTTTCCAAGACAGTGCCCAGTGCACAGAAGGTTCCCGTTCGGCCTGCTCCAGCACTGAAGATGAAGACAAGGAAAACAACAGTGAGGGACGAGCAAAGCCTGAGTACAGCAATGGCAGAGCCGAGTGTTTTAACATTGGCTGCTGCCAGCATCATAGCAATCCATTCTAGCCTTCACCACTGGACTGATGCCTGCCATGTACTGGTGCCTGCCTAACAGAACATGGCTAGTGGACATTATACTGTTTGAGGGCTGCACATTTGACCAGCCTGTTCTGGAAGTGCAAAGATGGTCGCCCTGCTGAGTGTTAGGCCCAAAGTGCACAGTGATGAGATGGTTTCCAGAGCAAGGAGAATGTTCTCTGGGATGCAAGGCAGATGGGTTTGCTTTCTATTTGAGACCGGGCTGATTGCTGCCTTTGACGAGTGGATTTTTTTCTTCCTAATGACTTTAGCTTGGTAGCATCTTCACTCAGCACACCCCTTGCCACTCAGCCATCTCTGACAGTAAATTTTGCTAATTCCTGCTGTCTGGGAGTCCAGAGGATACTTGCCAGTCATTTAGGAACAGTGCAGATATTGTGTGCATAGCCTGTTTGATTACCTGCAGTGTACAGTGATGGGATGGTTTCCAGACTGCTGCTGCTGTTTCTGCACGGCTGCGATGATGTTGATCATTCCTTTCCCGTCAGTGGGGATGCCAACCTCTGGCCAGCCGTGGAAGTGGAACTGCCGGATCTGCCGGGTTTTGTTTTCCTGTCCAGGCAAAATTGAGAAGCACTGAGAAAAGCCTAACTCTGGCTCCAGGGAGATTGAGAGGAACATGCTGCTCCCTGTGAACCTACAGGAAAGGGACAGGAGACACCTGCTAGTGTTGCAATCGAAGGGGCAGGCTGGCAGTAGCAGCCCTCCTCCTTTACCAAACACTACCTGGCCACACTTTGTACAGGGCTGCATCCTGGTTGCTGGAGGACTGGTGGCATAAAGAGAAGTTTGAGGCAAGCCACAGTACTTTTTAGGGAGAACCACTGAGAATAAAGTGAAAGAAGTCCATGCCCACCAAACACAGATACATCTGGGATAGACGGAGCTACTAAAGGGTTTGGTATTAGGCCCAAAGGGTGCAAGCTAGAGGGAGGGGGGATGGCAATCCACAAGCACTGCAATGAGTTGAGACAACAAGGAGCAATTGATACGTAGTGTGTTCCAGATACAGGACAGATTTCAGAAAGCTTCTCATGTTCAGCTATATACCTGAGGTCAAGCAACTTGGAACCGGTAATAAATGCAGTTCCAATATCCACTGCCCTCCATTATTCCACAACTGTACACTAATGTATCACTAATGGGACTTAGTCTGTATGTAGCAAGTGGAATAACTAAGTGGTTCAGAAGAGGGCAGTATGCATGTCATTTGGAGCAACTGGGGATAAAAATGGAACCTCAGACGGCTGGGCAGAAACACAGACATTGTGGAGAGCCACCATCACTGAGCTCCAGCACACCTCGGTGCAAAGGCATGAGGTCCCCCAGCACCTACCCTCGTATTCGTCACTAGCAGGTCCCGTACTGTGTAGCTCTCGCACTCCTCCTCTTTCTTCAGTTCCATGGTGATATCGCCATAGGACACAGAGCCATCAGAAGGCCAATACTGGGCACATTTTTCCTGATGAGACAGCAAAAAACACAAAGATTTCTTGAAAATGAGAGCATGAAATCCTCCTGAACTCCTAGAAGGGAAATGCTGCTGGCCCATAAAGAGGATTTGGTCCTTTGAATGAGAGGCAAATTCAGTCTGTTTGAGTCTTGCTAGCCAAATACAGACGTTCAAATAGAGAAATGCAGAATAAGTTGTGCAAACGACACATGTTTTGTTGCACTGTTCTGGTACAAGATACAGAATTGAATCTTCCTCAGCACAGAACGGCAGTTAGACTTCTAAACCTGGGAAAATCTGGTCAAACCCTGGGACGCTGAGGGCTTTGTGTACTTCAGCTGCACCTCATAGCCAGGTGTTTTTTTGGACCCCTCTATCATTCCCTTTCCCGAGTCCTTTCTGCTTTTTCACAAGGTAAAAGCATAAGAGCAGCCCTGCTGGATCATACCAAGAATCTACTGAATCCAGTATCCTGTTTCCAGCAGCAGTCAGTCAGATACTTCCAGAAAGCTTATGAGCAGGGCAGCTCCAGAGGACTCAGGAAAGGCAGGGCCATCCACTCTTCTCATGTTGGGCTTTTGTGGGCACCCTGAAATGTTGCTCAGCATATTATGAAGAAAGAGGCCGATGTCCTTCACAAAGTTCTCTATGATGCATAGATAATTGGGGGAGGGGGAAAGAGAGACTGTCTCTTATGCTCTTTTATAAATGCAGCCTTCAGGAATAAATGCATAGTCCTCAACAGTTAGTGACCATGCTTGAAAAGGCCTGGGGATGTCATTGTTTAGGGTAGGGAAATATACAGGCCTTGCTAACGGTGCACACACTTTTATGATTATGAAATGCTAATTAGACCTGAGCTTTGACCACTAAGGGCAAAAGGTTCCAGCATCTCTACTGCTGCCGCATGTAATGATGATGAGAAGCTAGAGAGGTTCTTTATGCAAAGAGAGCCTGGTACATATAGTAAGGTGAAAAATTTTGTAAACAAAAGTGGGGAGGGAAATGACAGCAAGAGTTAGGCCTGCACGTGCTAAAGCTATGTAAAAGTCACCTAATTTATTATCTTGCTGGCTAAAATGGTATTTTAAACACACATACACACACACACACACACACACACACACACACACACAGAGCTGCTTTGTCAGTCCATTGGTCCATGTACCCCTGCATCATCTGTCCCAAATGGAAGTGGCTCTCTCAAGTTTTTAAGCAGGATTTTTCCCCTGCTACTTGGGCAAGCAGAGATGCTGGAGACTGCACCTTTTTGCATTAACAGTGTAGGCCCTACAGCTGAGCTCTGGGCTCTCCAAAAAGAATAGAGTATTCCACACTTTCTTCCAAAGTCAGGCTCCAACTGCCCACTTTCTGGTCAGTGGATGAGCCTTCTATCCATTAATGGATGCAGCAATTGCAAAAACAGGCAAATCCCACACCAGGTAATGACAGCTGGCAACTAAGCCAGCGTTCAGGTTCATGGATCCTTGTACTCACGGGCCTGCATCAAATGCACTGTTTAACACTAAAATGTAATTTGCTCACTTAATACATACACACCTTACCCTTGCTCTGAATGGAAGAGCGCTGGGTTTTAGACAGCCTCCCTTCTGGTCAGCCTACAAGTCCAGACTGTCTTCGTTTCAGCAGCAGAACCAGAACGTGTGCCTTCAAGACTGGCTGTTCCCCCCCCCCACTTCCCAGTGGCTCACCTGACCCCTCTCTTCCAGCTCTGTCAACATAACAATGGAGCAGGATTTCCACTCCCAAATCATCCTCCAGAAGTCCTCTATCGTGTGCTGGAGCGGGCCTTGGCTGGCTATATACGAATCCTTCTGGCGATAGCCCTGGAAGGTGAAGACATGTTTTATTGGGGACAGAACAGCAAGGCCAACCACCACATTGTCCAAGCAGCAATTGCTTGGACTGAGCAACACACAACAGCAGCTTCACCGTCAAGGAAATGTTACAATTCTGAGAATAGAAAGTTCTCTTGCTTGCTGTCCCTCCCAGAGGAAAAGGAGCTTAGTCATGTGGAATGTGTCAGCCAAGAAAAGTTCAGCAGAGACAGGAAATTGGATTCTCTGGTACAATGCCTACAAATCATCAAGGGCTTTATGACCCAGATTCTTGACAAGCAAACAGAGAACGGGGAGGCCAAATGGAGAATGTGGATGCCATAGTATTGCAGGCTGACATCCTCCACAGAAGAGCACTTTTACTTCAGCTGAATCAGTGCAGAATAATCAGTGGCCCTGTTTTGATACAGTCATAGATTAGAATTCTCCATCTTGCCTACAAGGATGCACTGGAAGCCTGGTAAATCCTGTCCTTTCATTGCTCTTTAAAACCACAGTGATGGAAGAAGGTGATCACTGCTAAGGGATAAGCAATCCTGAATGCTGGAGTGGGATGGTGAGCTAGGAATCCAAATGAAATGCACACGGCAGAGAGAATTATGTCTCTGGGTTGGATGGCTTTAAAATTAGTCAGGGAAGGAAACACCTGTGCAAAAAAATGAGCTGGGAACAAGCTGGGTTCTACACACGCTGAGTGATACTGTCTGTCAGAGCCTCACATGTAAGGGCAGGCAGTTTGATAACAAAGAACACTGATCAAGCAAGAGCCTCTCATGAGTTATGGTTTGGTGGCTCAAGTTTAAATTTCCGGAAAGAAAGCCAGAGTTCAGCAACTGGCTTGAGGTGGTGCCAATAAGGCTGGCTACATTTGAAAGAGCACTAACAGCACTAAGGCACCTCACTCCCGTGAATTTCCAGTGAAAGTTCAGTGCAAGATGCAGCAATCATTTAAACATCTCTGGCAACTTTTTCAGCACAAGGCCCACTGAAATGAATGGGAATGGGTAAAAAAACAACAATGGGTATTGTGCCCTTAGTCAATTGTTGAAGGTGTTCAAGGCCTTTTTACCAAATGCAAGCCACAGTCTACAGTAATCTGAAAGGAAACTGGTTTTAAAAAATGGAAAACAGAGAGACTTGGCAATGTTGGCAAAGGTCACATAACCAGATTTGAGAATCTCTGTTGGCTGCATGCAGTGTTCTTGTTTATTTGCTCCTGACTTCCATGCACACATCTTGAAAACTTCACATGCAGAAAAAAAAAGCAATGCAAGAATGAGCTCTGGATGACACCCATTCTGTGGAGTCAGAATGACTTCGGCCTACCATCAGATGGCAAAGTTACCAAAGGAAAGGAGTCGAGCTACCAAAAACGTGAAAAGGGCTTTGAGCTAAAAGCTGTTATGGAGGACAGGCAGAGATACCCCATTATTTTAGGGGTGCCCCAACACAGCTCTCTGGCCAGAATAAGTACCAAGTTGACATAATGCTCAGACCAGAATTGAGACTCTCAAGCATCAAACCTCATTCAAAGGGGCATTCCTGTTCAGCAATCCCTCCCACTTTGTTTACATGGAGAAGAATCTGGAAATTCCCAAAATGACTGCATCCTGCTTTCAACTGTTGTATCTGTTCTTGAAGGTCATGGACAAAAGTGGAGTATCATGCCCTTAAGGTAATGGTTCCCAAACTTCTGTGTGGGGGTCTGTTAGGTTTTAGCTATGTGCAATTTAGATCAACAATGTTTCAAATCACTGCTGGTTGTATCAGTGCATTTTACTTGTGATTTCCCCCCTCTCTCTCATTGTACAACTCCCTCCCCTCTCCCAACAATTAGGACAGTGCATTTCTCCTTATCTCCATCTCACTCATCCTTGTTAAATGTCAATTTCCATTGGAGGTCACAATTCATTTTGGTCACAATCCCTGCAAATGTGTTGCATGCAAATCTTGCATGTTGTTGAGAACAGTAACAAAAACCTTGCTCTTGGCACACTGGAGACAGAAGTTAAGATCACGGGGGGGGGATCACTCACATCAACAAAGGAAGCGTTCACGTAATCCGTGTTTTCTTCACCTCTCTTCACGGGAATGATCACCCTGTTGAATTCATCTAAAGGAAAAGCCAGGGGGAAAAAAGTTACCAGTTTAGAACATAGAACAGGTGTAATGTATTAGAAAAGCTCTGGATAGTACACTTTTAAAGCAAGGATTCTGGATCTGAAATGCTGACACTCAGAAGAGAAGGGTTTCCACAGTCACTTCTAAAGGGGAGGTGTGTGGTGGCAAACCCTTGTTCAAAAGATGCATTCAGAATGGCATTCTGATGCTGAAATATTTTGTTAGGAAATGATGACTGGATGTGCACATGAAACCACATCATAAGCAGACTGCACATTAGTGTTGCCAGTTGCTATTGTTAGCTCATTGATTTACTTCTATTTAAGGGGCACTTATGATTCAGTTACATGGGCTTCCTTGCCACTAATGATCTTCTGACTGTTCTCCTCTTTCTTCAATCTTTCCTCCACCCCATCTGGCCACTAAACAGAGGCCAGCCCCTCTGAAGGGTCCTGCCAGTCTATCGCTGTGCCCCGCAATTTGCACATCGGCTATTTCAACTATTTCATTGTTTCAGTTGTTTCACTGAACTGCCTAGCCCCATTCAGACTACTCACATGGAATTATTTGCAGCACTCTGTTTTTCTTCATGTTGGCTGGCAAGTTACCTGTCCTCATCTTGTCGTTCTGAATTTTGATTGAGGTTAATTTCTGGAAAAGAAATGAGCAGGGAGGGGTGGGGTGGGGGAGAGCACACGAAGATCACCATCTTGGGACAGTTGCACATGTCCCTATGTAAGGGCAACAGCAGAATAAGCACTCCTGCATGTCATCAACAACAGGTAATTGGACTCTCCCAGTACTGCCCTTTCAGCAGTGCTGATTCTACCAAGGGTCTGGGAGGGAGAGATAGAAGGAAGCCTCAGAAGGCTATGGCAGAAGCAGCAGACTGAGAGAGGCAAGAGGGGAAGACTGTGCTGAGGTGCTGAGAGAGCTCAGTTATCACACAGGCCACCCTTTCAGCAGTGCCATTTCTGCTGAGATGTCACTTTTGCAGAGCACCTCTCAGTTATCAAGCCGTGAAGTGATACCTCAGTGGTAGCAGTACTACTGAAAGGACAGCTTGCATGATAATTGCATTCTCCCAGCCTGATAATTGGGGTCTCCCATATCTTGAAAATGTCAAGATTTGCCTATTATCTCTCCTGTCACTTGCAGCTAATAAGTTTCTACACGAGATCCAAGTTCTTCTTTCTGACCATCATCTGCTAAATGACTTCACTTCCTGCTTAATGATGATACTTCTGGCCCTCAGCCAGTTCCATGAATGCAACCAACCATGAAACAAGTTTGACAGCCCTGTTTTAAGCTAAAGAAAAACTGCTTCGTACAGTACCACTGATCACTGAAGCCATCACGATTGTTTGGGATGCGCATCCCCCAGCAACATCCTTCCCTAGTAATGAAGCACCAAGCTACCATGGTCACTACCCACCTTAAATTCTTCCTCCAATCCATTGCTGCTGGTCCCTGGTATTTTGTTGTAAATCTTCTGGAGGTGGGTTTCCAATGAAGTCACCTCCAGTTCTGTGTCTCCATACAGATAGTGCTCCAGAAGAGCTTGGTAGATGAATACATACTGCATCTGAAGAGAGAAGAAATTATTGCAAAGATTCCACAAAACATTTGGGATTGGAGGACTCTGTTCATTTGGCTCTGCTTGGTTGGTTAGCAGGTGGTTCAGCTATAATTGATTGACCATTGGACACAGGGGTAGTTTTTCACTGCTGTGGTGTAACTACAGTTTAATTGCTGTATTTTTGCTTTGCTTTGCAATGTAAAGCCAGTCAGTATTGCCATACGGCAGGAAAAGTGGATCAGAGCCAGTTTTCTTTAACAGTCACTCATCACATCAAATCAAACTCCTGATAAGTGGGGATGAGAAGTTGAGGGTTAGACTTTACAGAAGATGTATGATTTGAAGGAAGGAAGGAAGGAAGGAAGGAAGGAAGGAAGGAAGGAAGGAAGGAAGGAAGGAAGGAAGGAAGGAAGGTCTAGGCATCAAAAAGAATTCTGAGCAGTGGCTAGCAAAATCTCAGAAGTGAGAAAAGGTCCTGAGAAGTCATGAGGCCTTCAAGGGCTTTGCATGGCTCCTGGGTGGTGGAAGGAAGCTATGCAAAATAAGCTAATTTGGGCTAAGACACCTCAAATTCTGCATTCTGAACAGGTTATACAGAGCACACATCCATTTCACAATTAGCCAAGCAATCCCCACATTAATTTTTGGATAAGTTCAGGAGTTCCCTGAACTTACTTATAGGTACATACAGCACCTAGATAGATTTTAGATTCTTCTACAAACAGCCAGTTAAACAAGCCGCAGAAGGTGAGGACTGGCCTTCAAGAAAAGAACCTTACATCAGTCTGTACCATCTGACAGCGCTGCGCTCGGATGCGGCTCACAAACCCGTAAACATCCACTTTCCTCTCCATGTGCATCATGTCCAGCATGGCATCAATGACGATGAACGTTCCCGTTCGCCCCACACCAGCACTGGAAGAAAAAATGAGAAAGAAGAGAAATGGGCTCCTTTGTACTGAGCCCAGCAAACAGTCTGGGCTCTTTGTAAAGCAACCTACATGTGCTGGACCATAGGAAGCAGGTGATACACAGAGAGAATCCTTATTTTAAAAAATGCAAGGGCTTACACCAGCTAAATTATGTTTCCTGACCACGCACTCCCTCACACAGAAAGGGGAGACCTGGGCACAAATACCTACTCAGGTGATAATGCTCACTGAGTCACCCTGGGTCAACCACTCTCTCTTAGCCTACTTCATAGGGATAAAATGGGGCTAACAGCATCCATGTTAATCTCCCTGAGCTTCCTGGAGGAAGGGAAAGAAATCTTTGTTTGGAGATTTACAACTAGAGTAGTGGTTCTCAACCTTTACATAAAGGTCAGAGAACCACTAAGTCCTTGTAGGCTGCAATGGGGGGGGTGGCGACATGGCAGCAACAGCACCTCCAGGTTTACACAGCCACCAACAAGTAAAAAATGGGGGGGGGGGGTTTCAGACTGACCAGGCAGCCGCAATGAAAACCCGGGTTTACGGCACCTCCAGCCACCACTGCCACAGTGTGGAAAGTCAGAAACCTCCCTTTCTTACTTTGTTGGCGCTGGTGTGAACCTGGAAGTGCCACCACCACTGTTCTGCCAATTGCCACTCCCCGTAAGGAGAAATTCACCATTTCCAGTTGTCCTGGGGTGTTGCAACCCCCAGGTTGGGAAATACTGAACTAGAGATTGGCTGTCATGCCCTACTTCACATACCCAAAGCATCCCCAGTATACTGAGATACTACACCAGCCTCCAATTACAGTCGTGCCTTGGAATATGCGGGGGTTCAGTTTCCAGAATCCCGCAGATGCCAAAACCCCTAGATAAACAAATACACATGTCAGGGCATGCTAAACCCTCCAAATAGCTTTGGTCATGTCTGGAGGGCCAGGGAGGCCTTCCTGGCCCTCAGAAGGTCTTCCAGAGGCCTCAAAACACCTTCTGACGGTCAGGGAGGCCTCCCTGGCTCTCAGAAGGCCCTCTGGACATGACCGGAGCACAGCATTCAGAGGTTAAAGGTACGGCCTCCACTGGATCCTGCGGGTTCAGAATGCATGGTTAGTTAAAACTGCAGGTTCTGAATCCATGGGTGGTAGACAGCCTATTGCACTTATTGCTGGGTATGGTCCTGAGCATACCTTGTTGGACTAGGTAAAACAATGAGGAGGTGGGGAGGAACAACACTGTGAGGAGACTCCAAACAGAAGTCTCACAAGTTTGGAGAGCAACAGGCTTCCCTGAGGCAGGATGCAACCCAGAAGCAGCTCCTTCTACAGAAGATGAAGAACCTTCTGAAATTCCTGCACATTGAGGGTATAAGAGGAAGTGGCTCCTATCTCAGGTTGCCCTCCTCTATGGAGTGAGAAACTGGAGACAGATCCCAGACTGACCTGCAATGTACAACAATGGCCCCCGCATATTGGGGATTACAGGTCTTCACTTTCTTCAGGAACTTCAGCATTCCGATGGGAGTGAAGGGGACCCCAAAGTCAGGCCAGCTGGTGAAGTGAAATTGTGTCACTAGGCGCTGGGGCTTTTTATTGGTGACGTCGCCTACCTGGGTGGATTTGTGGAAGGACAGAATGCACGTAACAGTTAACATCAAACAGTTAATATCCAACCAGAACCCGCTACCCTCTGACTCTCCCCCCTTATTTCCTCCAGCTACCTTCAAAGCCCTCTGCACAGAACGAAAAGGATGAATCAAACTGAAGCTAGACAGAAAGGAAGGAAGTGAACTAATACCGGAACTGGCGAGGATGGGAATCAGATGTGGAGAGGAAAAGGCTCCTCTGTAATTACTGTACTTGGTATTAAGTATAAGGAGGCAATTAGAGGCACAGTAAACAAATTCATCATAAAGCATCTTGACAGAGTTCCCTGAAGCCAAATCAAAATGAGCAAATATGGTCTCCATGGCAAAAAGTTCTCCTAAAACTGACAGCCATTTAAACCCTGGTGTTGAACACAAGGGTTAATTCTACACTGTGGTCTTGCAGAAATGAAGCCCTTTGTGAGGCGGGTGCAGAATAAAGAGCCACCTATGGCAAGAGAGCTGGAGAAATGGGGTGGGGGTAATTTTTGTATTGTGAGAGCTGATGGACAGGAATTGGGAAAAACCAAGACTAAAGTTTTGGGAGTGATAATTTATATTCTCCAGTTATATAATGGCTTACTTGATACTAAGGTGGTAGGTGTGGGGACAGTTAATTTTTAAGATAAGAACAAGATTCCCATTGGCTCATAAGTGTAAGAGCACCTCTAGTTAGGGGAGCTATTTGGTGTGTTTGTGTTAATAGTGAATGGGGGTAGATGCAGTGAGGCACAGAGAGGCACTTGTCTACTAAGCCAGGCAGATATAAGTGGACCTTTGAACACATTTACACATTGCATACTGCAGCATCCTGGAACACCAAGCACCAATCTATCCACACAAAAAAATCTTGTGTTGCTCTATTTTAAAGAGCACTGAAGGGAGAGAAGACGAACATGCAATACCTGTTGAATGCAGAATTTCCTCACTGTGTAATCAACCAAGACAGTCACATCTTCCACAGACACTCGGATGTTTCCATAGGTCCAGCAGCCCTGATCTGGCCAGTACTGAGCACATTTACACTGAAGAGAAACCATAAAAGAGACAAACTAAGATTTAGAGCCAGGGTGGTATAGTGCAGAGGTCCCAAACAACTGCAATGCCCTGGGACAGCACCTCACAAACTCACCAGGCCGGCAATGCACCCATTGAGCTCCATACCCGGAAGTAAGTGCCAATGACCCGTGATGTGTTGATGTGAACTCACTGCAACACTTACTTCCAGGTCACAGCAAACAAAGGCTCAAAAATAGTGCAAAAATGGCCCAGGAAGGGTGGCTGGCCACCCTAGTGGATTCTTCAATGGCTCTGCAAGCAGTCCAGTCCCTCACTTCAGACCTCCTTGCACAGTTTTAGTGCATCACACCAGACTTGCGCTGCTGAGCGGCTCAACCAGCATGGGTCCTGCAATGCCCCCAGAAACCCATCACAATGCTCTAGGAAATGCACCTCTGCAAGTGACGGCAGGGGGCTCAGCATGGCAGGCAGAGCTCCTACACATGGTTTTCATGTACTTAGAAAAGCTGGCACACCTGGAGGCTTGTATCGCCATTTGTAGGGTTGCTGCATGCCTCTGGACCTGGAAGTGAGTAGCAGTGACACCACTGTATGACGTGAAATGCATCCTCGCCATTTACATCAGGGTCTGAGAGCTGGGGAAGGGCACTGCTGGCCCATTAAGTTTGGGAAGCACTGGTGCAGTGGTTCAGGAGTTGGACACAGACCTAAAGAGCTCCGTGCAGCTCAGAAGGCCTCCCAGAGGCTTCTGAGAGGTACTTTCAGTTTGCCAAAAAACTGCCTTTCAGAAGCTCCTGGGAGGACTTCTGAGGTGCAGGGAGGCCACGAACACTTCTGGTCATATCCAGGAGGTCTCTTGAGGCCCTCCAGCTGCAAGTTGGCACCCAAAGTGAGTCAAATCTGTGGGTGCAGAATCTGCAGATAAGGAGAGGCAACTGTACCTTAAACCCCCTCCCCTGCCCGAGAATTAAAAGAACACTAATGTAAGATTAGGCCTCTGCTGAAAAGGATATGGGGTGAGCAGCACATGCTAGCATGTGTGGTTGAGCTGTCTCTGCACCTGAACTTATTGGATAGGAGCACTGATAAGACTTCAGCAGATTATGGAAATAATATTGTTTGATGCACTAGAAATTTTAATTCTAGAAAACATTTAGATTGTTGTCCCATGTACACAGGACCTTGCCCAAAACCTTCTATTTGCTACAAAAATTCAGATTGTTTGTTAACGGAAGGAATCAATAGTCCCAGAGATAAAGGTATGAATGCTAAAGTTAGAACATATTACAACTTTTTTTTTTTAAAAAAAGCAAACAGTATGCAAGAACAGTGCAATCCTAGGCGTGTCTACTCAGAAGTCAGTCTCATTTTGCTCAGGTAAGCGTGCAGCTGCAGAGAGGCTAAAATTCAGACCAATTATTTTCAAAAGAAGTAGAATTTGTCCATTAATTTTTAAAAACAACATGCTCAAACTAATGGGCTTGATTCTGTAGCAGAGGAAGCGAAAAAGCACCGGTGTGCAAATTGAGGTATTGAGTAAAAGTGGCTAAGCAACTTTCTGTTGTCATTTTTTTGCTTGTTTTGATGGTAAAACTCTAAATAAGAAAGTTTGTACAATAAGTCCCCCCTGTTCCCCAGAGAGAGAATGCTGCATCAGAAGGGAGTAGTAGTAATGGTCTAGGAATTTTTCAACTAAATCCTTTTCTAAGCATTTCATCTGGAGTTTTCGTCTTCCGTAGTTACACCACAATTTTGCAGCTACAATATTTAGATGCTAGGGAAAATTCTTCCTGTCAAACACTGGGCCCACTGCTCTGCCCTCAGCCACTGAGCCCTTACCAGGTAGTAAGTGCGATAACACTGATGACATGCTGTGCTATTTCTCCTAAGCCTGCATTATCCTGTTACCACACACACATCGCTTCTCTGTTCACCTCCTTCCACCAGCCACACAGCTGCTGACAGTCACTTACTTCTTTCCTCTCTTTCAGATTGGTCACCATGACAATTGTTGCTGTGTTTTGCTCCCAAATCATTCTCCAGAAGTCATTCACAGTTTCTTCTTTTGGTCCTAAAGAGACATGAGAGCTTTATGCACAGGAAGAAGACAGACAGATTATCTCTCGTCCTTTCCTGTGAACATATGGTTGCCTTATACAGAGTCAAATCAGTACTTCACTTAGCATAGCACTGTGTACTCTAGCTGGCATTAGGTGCCAAGGACTGAACCTGGAATCTTCCACATGCAAAGCAGGAACCTCTCAGGAGGTAAAACGTTTGCATTTAACTCACTCAAGTCTGAGGCTTGTAACCCTCTGCAACTAACACAATGCAACAAGGGCAGGATGAATGTTTGTTAGATTTCACCTAACAATTCAATTTGCAGTCATAAGACAGAATCTCTGCTTTTCCCCAATGGATGGCAACAAAGCATCACTCTGTAGCCCTCATAACCACCCACAAACTCCATTCCCAAATAGGGCGGTCTTCCTAGCACTGTGATCATCTTTCAACTCCAGAAGGCACCTGGATTTTGGAAGATCCTGAGTTCATTTTGACAATATACCAGTGGCCAAATTGGGAGATAAAACCCTGTTTACTCAAACGGTTGACTTGTGTAAGTAGTAGAAAGATGATTAAGCTGTGTTTTTTAGTTCATGGAACTGCTGAGGTGATGTTGCATGATTTAGGTACTCCAGCATTCCACCACTCACGTGACCATTTTCTTCCCCAAGTAAACTACCAGCATTGCACCAAGAAACAACTTGGAAAGATTCAGTTGGAAGTTAACATTCTACATTCTGATTAGAATAAAGTATCTCAGCCTTTAATCACTTCAGTCAAGAAAATCAAAGGAAAGCCAGGGTAATTCACCTTGGGCTGCAATGAACTTGTTCTTCTCTTGGTACCCCTGTTGGGACAAAAGCAACAAGAGAATGAGATGGACCACGTTTTTGCCTCTAGCACAAGTGTCGTCGTCTATCAAATGCCCCAAAGCACGAGCATCTTCTTAAAAATCATACACAGATGAGACCTGATAAGGGTAACTGTGCATTTCTCCTAACAGAAAGTGTGATGCAAGGATAAAGTTGCCGTTTAAAGCACTACAAAGGATATGCGAGTACTTGATTCCAATGCAGGTCTGAAGCTTCCTGCAAACCTAAAGACAGTGCTTTCCATTTCTCTCAAAATTAGTCTCCAGAACAAGATAATAAGAGTCCAACCCCCTGTGCTAGTGCAGGCAATCTGTGGCAAACACACCCATAACATCACTGAAAGATAACAATTCGGTCTCTGCTTACAGACCTCCAATGATGGGAAATCTACCATCTGCCAAGGCAGACTGTTCCACTGTTGAATTATTCTTACCATCAGTAAGTTCTTCCTAAAATTTAATTGAAATCACCTCTGTTGCAATTAGTCCTAGTTCTACCCTCCAGAGCAGCATATTCAACCAGTGTGCTGCGAATGGTCCGCAGGTATGTCGTGGGAGCTGGGAAGGGGGGTTCCATTTACTAGTAGGGCCATTAGGAGATTAGTAGGGCCCTAATCAGCGGCAAGTATGCCATGTCAATGGTAAAAAAACTGAGGGTGTGCCTTGACCATTTTAGCACCTTGTCAATGTGCTGTGAGATTTAAAAGGTTGAAAACTGCTGCTCCAGAGAAACCAAGAATAAATCCGCTTCATCTCTCACATGACAGCCCCTCAGATATTTGTAGTTAGTTATCACGCTGTCAATTCTGCAAACTAAACAATGACAAACTACTGCAACTGTTCACTATGGGACATGGTCTCCAGCCCCTTCATTCTCCTGCTTGCCTTCTTCTGGACCCTCTCCAGTTTCTCAATATCCCTCTTAAAGTGCAGTGCCCTGAACTGGAAACAACATTCCAGACAACAGAACTGTCTGAAGAAAACAGAACACTTATACAACTGCTTATTATAATCTGGATATTATACTTCAGTTGATGCAGCCTAGTGTCACATTCACTGCTGGCTCATGTTTAACCTGTGGTCCACTAAAATGCCCAGATCTTTTTCACACATCAGACAAGTGTCCCTAATCTTATATATGCACTTCCAATTTTCCCTATTCAAATGCAGAACCTTAAATTTATCCCTGCTGCAGTGCATTTTGTTCCCATTTGCCTGGTTCCCCATCCTGACATGATCATCTTGGATCCTGTATTCAACCCCTAGCACAGTGGTTCTCAAACTTTTAGCACCAGGACCCACTTTTTAGAACGAGAATCTGTCAGAACCCATCAGAAGTGATGTCATGACTGGAAGTGACATCATCAAGTAGGAAAATTTTTTAACAACCCAAGGCTGCAATCCTATCCACATTTACCCAGGAGTAAGTCCCACCTACTATCGTTGTTAAAAGCATATGCATAGTAGCCTGTTAAAAGTACAAATCTGTAACATTTCCCCAAATGTAGTCCCATACCATGGTAGCATCAAGTCTAATACATTAAAAATAAAATATTGAAATGAATGGGGACCCACCTGAAATTGGTTTGCGACCCACCTAGTGGGTTCTGACCCACAGTTTGAGAAACAGTGCCCTAGCATATTAGCCACTCCTTCTGGATTGGTGTTAACAGAAAATACGATGAGCATCCCCCTCTATACCCTTGCCCAAGTCATTTATAAAGATATTGAAGTACTCTAGGACTAAGACAGGGCTGTGAGGCACCCTACTCATTTTTCCCCTCCACGCCAACAACCAGTTGTTGACAACCACTTGCTGGGTATGGTCTGTCGGTCAGCCACAGATCCACCAGATCAGCCGCAGATCCACCTGAGAGTGGCATCTTCTAGCCCACATACCATCAGCTTGTCCACCAAGATTTTGTGGGGACCTTATCAAAAGTCTTGTCAAAATCCAGATATATGTGCAAACACCACTAGTCTATCTACCAAGCTTTTACCTATTTTTAACTAGAGATGCCAGAGATTAAACCTGGACCTTCCTGCATGCAAACCATGAGCTCTAGTGGGAAACCATGTTTTTTATAGCAAGGAACAGTTGCCCAGTCCCATCCTGCCCCGCCCCACCCACAGATACTTACATTAATGAACGAGGCATTAATATAATCCGAGTCTGGAACTCCTTCAAGAGGAGTCAGATGAACTCTGGAATGATCATCTAGAACGGAAAGTAAGTAATAGCTCATTAAGGACAAAAATTCAGGGCATCGTTTAAAGTACGGAACTTCAGTAATTGAAGAAAACTGAATCTCAGCTGGAGACCACTGAGGCCTGACCTAAAAGTTAGAAAGAAAGAAAAAAGACAACCTGCTACAAATTTAGCCCACTAAATTTTGTAGCAGGCATAGAAACTCAAAAGCAGTTTTTTTTTTAAAGTTATGCTATGGTGCAGGAGTGAAACTAGTCTACTCTCTTCTTGCAAAGGGTTACACCTATATGTAGGTAAGGGTACTTAAGTAGAAGAGAAAAACGCCAAATTCTCACCTCTCTCAATCTATAATGAATGCTTTAGGTGAAGGTGTGCCAAGTTATGTTTGAAGGACAGGAGAAGATAACTGCAAGAGAAGGAAGGAGGCAGAACCCCATTCCCCTGCAATCCTAGGGGTACCTGGGTGGAAGATTTACCTTGTTCTCTCACAGGAAGTACATTTTAACTCAAAAGCACATGCTTGAGGGCAGAGGACAAAGGGTGGGAGGAGCAGAAAGAAAGAGCAACAGCTCAAAATATTCTTCTCTCTAGTACTGCTAGACTGACTGAACGGGAGAAAGTACAAGGCCTACTAGGGGGTCCTCAGATGGATCAGGAGAAGATTGCCAGGAAAAATTTTCTGGATTAGCTGCCACAGAACCTGAGGAAGGAGACAAGACTGGTCTCCACTGCCATCTGTATCAAATTTCTATTCTATAAGATCTTGTGATCTTTTGTGATTGTAATCTTCTGCTCCTGTCTGATGCCACTCTTTGATGCACTTTCCAGTGCCACCACTGAATGCTAATTCCTTATGTTATGCAACCCATTTCCACGGATAAAAGTCTTAGAATGAAGACCATACATACTGGGAAGTACACAGATGCATTCCAGTTGGGGGCATACAGAGGCCAAATGTTTTTGATTATTTACTACTGCAGCTCTGTAGTGCTGAAGCTGATACACCAGAAAGCTATCCCAACATCCTTCTTCCACACAACCTCACTGGTGTCTGAATGTGCAAGATATTTATCCCACAAGTAAGTTCTCTTTGATTTACCCTGGTTTTACATTATGTCTTGCCAAAGAACAGACCCTGGTCAAGAAAGACCTCTTGATTAAATTCACGTGTGACCTAGCCTAGGTGGGCAAAGTGCCAGGAGGAGTCATGGATGAAGAAAATACCACTGATGTCCCTCTTAAGGAAGTGGTCACCAAGACCCTTCCCCTGCACTTCCATACCCACACACTTTGTGAGGTGCTGCACTACTGCATTAACGTATCAGGATTGCACTCCCTCTTGACTTCAGTTTTCAAAATTAAAAATGCTTCACAGCATATGGCTATTGTTCTCATTTGCAGGAACTGTTCTTGCCATCCTGCCTCTCCCTTTGCTCATGCCGCCCCCTCCATTATACTCCTTGCCACCCACAAGCAAACTATCTCCTTGGCAACCTCTCTAATCATCATTGCATCACTTTCCATTTTGGCACAATATGAGAGAGATGGTTAAAGGTTGACAGACACTGAGCTACTGTTCCCTCCCTACAACGATGTCTAGCCACTGCTCAAGACAGCCACTTCTAAAAGAAATAAGCTCTAAGGTCAGCAGAATGAATTGAATTCTTCTGACATTAGTGCACTTAAACCAGATCACTGTCAATTATAAGAAGCAAGAACTGTATTCAGCCCCACTGATCGACATAAAGGCTGTAGACAACTTCAGGCCTACTGATTTTTCTGTTTATCAAGTTCCGTCAGGATTCATATCTGGAGCCTCCTAGTCTGTGCACTGATAGCCCTGGTGTGAGCCACTCATTACTGCCGGGTGGAGAAAGAAAAGACGTGTCCTCCCAGGTCTCAGCATGACTCAGCCACCATCTCTCCTGGCAGTCCATTTGTTCCTCTTGACCTTGCCCAGATAATTCCAAAGTTTCCCTGAATCATTCTGGCTCCATAATATCTTGGAATGCCATTACTGGCCCTCCCCCACCCCGTCAGCACTGTTCATTTCAAATCCCTGGTATTTCCCTATCTTGTTCCTTAAAAGTAGTCATAGAATCAGAGTTGGAAGGGGCCTTCAAGGTCATCTGGTCCAAATCTAGTCTCTTGAAGCAGGAAAAACCTCTGGAGAGCATCTCCAAAAGGCACACGTTGAGTCTCTGTTTGAAGATATCCAGTGAGGAAGAACCCACCACTTCCCTCAGTAATCTGTGCTACTGTTGAAATGCTCTTACTGCTAAGAAATGTTTCCTGAGAGTCAACTAAAATCTTCCCTCCTGCAGCTTAAGCCCATTAGATCTACTCTCTAGGGCAGTAGAGAACAAATCTTTGCCCTCTTCCATGTAAGCTTCTGGGTAAAGACTACTATAACTTATGTCTGGTACAACACCTATAATATAAATGTTATTAAACTGGCTCCCCAAATTACAGGCGTCCAAGTTACCAAGAGCTTTGTTGATGCTTCACTCAGGCACAGTAAGTTCTTCAGTGGTGCTTTCATGCAAGTGCGATAGCACCAGGTTGGCAAGAACCAATGTTTCAACTTAAGTGCAGACTCCTGGAGCTTAACTTGCACTTAAGTAGGGGACTTAGTGTACGGTGGCAGAAGTTCCATGCAGTGAATTGTGGTTACCAATCTCTCCTCTCCAATTCTGTTCCTTTCTAATAGAGTCTTGCTCTTTCCATGCACCTAGACATCACATGTTCTTGCCTGTTTTAACACAACTACAGCCACAACCACCAGAAAACACCTTTGCAAGAACACTGGGTCCACATACTTACAAGGCAAGATGTTTACATATCTGTTCTTCTCTTTATTTTCTTCCTTGGAGGCAGCTTCACAAGTGGCCTGAATGGGGCATGCAGGGAGAGCCTGACAGAGTGGAAAGAAACACAAGAGAGCAATAAGGATTCTGCTACAAATATACTGCCTCTATGATTTTTTGCTCTGCTCACTCAAAATAGACTGTGATAAAAGTTTTAAAAGGCAATGATCCTAGGAAAGAAGTCCTAGCTGCAAATTCTTCAGGGGCATACTGAGAAGTCCCAAGTACCTTAGGTACTTGTTAAGAAACTTTGAAAACAGGAAGTAGCTTGCTACTCTTTGATGGTGTGATGTCAGAACTCCCAATAAGGCAGCCTTCAGAGGCAGGGGTCCGTCATCTATTTCCAACAATCAATAAAACATTTATGAAAAGTGG
Organism: Tiliqua scincoides; assembly: GCF_035046505.1. Taxonomy (NCBI): domain Eukaryota; kingdom Metazoa; phylum Chordata; class Lepidosauria; order Squamata; family Scincidae; genus Tiliqua; species Tiliqua scincoides. Next base: position 3,809,239 of record NC_089826.1, read on the forward strand.
AGCACTACTGTACAACAGATAGAAATGCCACATCGGGTGGGTGATGTTGCCTTGTCAGAACTTTGAAGTGAATATAATCACAGTCATACCGAGCTAGGCAAAAATTCCAGGCAGTCTAGCACTCTGTCGTTGAACAGGGCAGTGAGACGACATGGGGAAGCTCCACTGTGAGTTAAAATCTGCCTTCTCATTTCTGGAGAAGGGAAAGTCTATCATGAATTCTTGGAAGAACAGCACTCCAGAAAATGATAAAGTCCTCCAGAAAATAATTCAATTTTTCATATGATGAATGATGTGATAGTTAAGATGCAAGTTAGCTTCTCTAGCTTGACAATCCTCACATAAGCAGTTTGCTTCCAGCTACAAGACAAAGTGTTTACAAATGATGAATAATGAGAATTTATTGGGGGTCCACCTGGACTCGCAGCTGCTCCTGGACTCCCAGGTGGCGGCTGTGGCTAGGGGGGCCTTCGCGCAGCTTCGGCTGGTGCGCCAGCTGCAGCCGTACTTGGATCGTGCAGACCTGGCCACGGTGATCCATGCTAAGGTGACATCGAGGTTAGATTATTGTAACGCGCTTTATGTGGGGCTGCCCCTGAAGACGATTCAGAAACTGCAATTAGTGCAGAATGCGGTGGCCCGTGTGGTCACTGGAGCTAGGTGGTTTGACTCTGTCAGTCCGCTTCTCCGGGGGCTACATTGGCTACCCATTCGTTTCCGGGCCCAATTCAAGGTGCTGGTCTTGACCTTTAAAGCCCTATACTGCTCTGGGCCAGGCTATCTTAGAGATCACCTACTCCCGTAGAATCCGGCTCGTCCTCTCAGGTCATCAGAGAAGGCCTTTTTACATGTGCCGCCGCCTAAAGAGGTACGTGGGGCGGCGGCAAGAAATAGGGCCTTCTCAGTAGTGGCACCAATGTTATGGAACTCCCTTCCCCTTGACTTGCGAATGGCTCCCTACCTTGAGACCTTTCAGCGAGGCCTGAGGACCTTGTTGTTTATACAAGCCTTCTGACTCTATGGCCTTTTTAACATCTTTTATACATTTTTTAGTTTTTTACAGGCGTGATTCCTCCTTGAACTGCTGTTTTATGCTCTTTTTTATTCTGACTTTTATCTGATTGCTGTTTTTATGGTTTCTCTTAATGTGTTTTTAATATGTTTTTATCTGTTAAATTATGTTTTAATCTGTTTTGTTTTTTTTAATATGTTGTAAGCCGCCCTGGGTCCCTTTGGGGAGAAGGGCGGGATAAAAATAAAGTTGTTTACTATTATTATTATTATTATTATTAATTTAGTCTTTGATCAAAGGCCTTTAGCTAATCCTATCAGTTTTACAAACAGATTAATGGAAGCTTGCAATTAGGCACCCTGCTACCTAGCAATACATGGTGGCAGCAAAAGCTCCTTCTATGCAAATTTTCAGAGATTATTAGACTCGGGGGTGGGTGACCTCAGTATAACGTTTTTAAATAGGCCAATTCCAAAATAATGAGCAGTTAGTGAACTAGGAAAGTGAAAACTCAAGAAGAGGAAATCTGACTGGAGCTGGAGAAGGAAACAAAGGTGAACACAAAGATATGAGACATAAAATCCATTCCCCTCTGCAAAATGGACACTGGAATGCCAGGTAATCCTAAATCTCCTGGTTTGAGCCACAAATAGCTAGAGGTCCAAGTGCACTCTAGACAATCTGAAAACTATGTGTGCAGCAGGAGCGAGGGATGTTCCTGAATTATACTGATATAATTTGAACTCATAATTTCCTTCAGAGCTGTTTGTAGTAGACAGTATACAAGTCTTGAATTGGGCATATGAGTGATGGAGAGACAGGGAGAACACCAACTCAGCCATGGAACTTCATGGGAGGTCTTCAGCAAGTTGCTAATTCTTAGTCTAGTTCACATCAATTTTTTTTTTTGGGGGGGGGGGGAGGGTACAGATTAAAAAAAACCTTTTTCACACACAAACCGGGCAGCCTAGAAATGCTTCTTAACAATCACTGAATTGAGTACCCCAGACAAACATGTACAGCTTTTGCCATTTCAAAAGTGGTTAAAGCCGAAGCAGAGAGAGATTTCTCTCCCCGTGCTACTTAATCACATACCAATCCTAGCTTTCCAGCAGCACAGATTATGCAAAATTCCTCTAAGCACAGATTCTAAACCTAATTGTTTACTATCAGCACAACTATCTTCATTTAAGGAGCCAAAAATCCACTGTGGATCAAAGCAACACAGAAGGGTAGGAATCAATCAAGGAAGACACCCAGCTTTCATTAGGGCTGCAATTAGCTCTCAAGTGCTGCTAATTTTTTTTTTAAAAGGCAAGAACAAATTTTCACCAGGAAAACAGGAAGAGGGTGTGTAGAAGCCTGGAAGGGGGCCCAAGCAGCACGGTCAATTGAGGGCAAACCACCAGCCCTGCTGAGCTAGACAAATCTTTGGGGGGGGGGGGGCAGCAGAGAATCTGTGTTAGACATTTGAGTACAGGGAAACACCCACACCTTCACTTCCTAAATTTGCAATTGCAAATCACAAGTATGAAGACATTGTCAGGTTTGTCTTGCAACTGGTACAGCAACAGAACTGTCACGAGGGAAGGGCACCTGACACCTACATAATAGTTCTGCAGTACAAGCAGCAGTCTTAAATTATTCTGCTTTGCAAAAAACAAAAAATCCTACAACCTGTACTGCAACTATGCATTTCTAATTGGCTTTGAGAATTAACAGAGCAGGAGCTGTTAAAATTCACTAGTAACCATGGGATGGCTGTAGTTAATTTTATTCTGCGAATTTGTATTCTGTCTTTCCAACATCAAGAGTGTGTATACACCGTCACAAGCAGATGGTAAGAATTAAAAACATGATCTTGAAACAAAACTCACACATTATAAAAAAAAAAAATTAAACAGCAATGGAGCAGCACAAAGAAAAGTTAGCATACCTGAGTAAAACACATAATTACCAGTTTAATTGCACAAACAAAACTAAAACAAAATCATATGCAATTTCCAGTTTTTCTGTTAAACTGAAAGTGACATTAGCAGCCCTCCAGGGCCTCCTCAGGCCTCCTAATGCCTTATAAGGCATTAATAACGTTACTTCTGGTTTCTCTGTGAAACCAGAAGTTGCGTTATTTAAGCATAGGTCTGAGCCCAGAAGAGGCTGGGGACGGATATCCTCTGTTTCTGCTGAGCTCAGACTCCCCTCCAGAGGCAGAAGCACAGCTCTCCTTATTTCTGGGGGTGGGGGTGGCAACTGGACTGCAGGGATGGGTGTTTTGTCCTTATCTGCAGTTTCAGGTATCTGGGGGGGGGGTCCCAAAACGGAACCACTATGGGTAAAGGGGTACACCTGTACTTTTAACAGGCTACTATGTATATGCTTACTCCCAGGTAAGTGTGGATAGGACTGTAGCCTTTGGGATGTTTGGGGAATTTTTTTTTTTTAAATAATTCAGCAACTAGCTTGGGAGGGTTAGGAGGGTTCTTTATTTTAAATAAATTTTTAAACTTATTGTAAACTATTAATTTACTAAATTGATTTTTGTCATATGGGGGGTGTTAAAATATCACTTCCAGTGGGTCCCAGCAGATTGTCATTCTAAAAAGTGGGTCCTGGTGCTAAAAAGTTTGAGAACCACTGTACTACAGCATTTGTCTGCAAGCAACACAAACTTTACCTGGAGTGACACCCCCATGACTAGCGGTACCTAGCCATGCATTCAACCATGTGTTCATCTTCCCAGAGAAAATAATGTCTGAAAAGGTCTAAAGAAATAACGGTTTCTGAACAGCTGGGAAAGAATGAACATAATCTTGAACTGAATTTGAATTGACACACTTTGCATCCAACATGGGATTTGTGCCATTTTTTGTTCCTTTAGCCCAGGGGTGCTCAATAGGTGGATCGCGATCTACCGGTAGATCGCGAGGCAAAATGAGTAGATCGCGGAGCCCTGTCTCTCCAAACTGTTAATATGTCAGTTTCGTCTAGTGACTAGACGAAACTGACACATTTAGCTAAACTGACACTGAAACCGACACTTTAGCTGCTCTTCAGGCATGCAGCAACAAAACTGACGAAACTGACTAGACTCCAGCAGGGGCTCCATACATTAAAGGGGGTGTCTGTCAGATGCTTCCTTCCCCCCTGGTAGATCTCCGGGCCTTGCTGGGTTTCAAAGTAGCTCTCGAGCCAAAAAAGTGTGAGCACCCCTGCTTTAGCCCAATCCCAAAACACAGCAGTGATCAGCAGGGGGAGGGGGTGGGAGATGGAAGCAAAGCAAAGCACCCACATTGAATTCCTCACGGAACAGTTTGTTGTCATCTGCTGTTCTCCGGTTAATCTCCTCCTCCAGCTTATCAACAGGTAGTGGTGGGTACTTTCTGTTTGTGCTGGGAGATCTTGCAAGCAATGGCATGCTCTGCGGCTCTGAATCACAACACACAAAGGAAGAACACTTGAGCAAATGGCACTTGGAGTCATTGGCTGCAAACTTGGTTATCTGTCCACACCCAGAGAAGATAGTTCCTAACATTTGTCATGCCATAGTGTGACCAAGAAAAAAGCCAGGAAGTAGCTATGCAAAGAAGACTAGAGACCCCAGAGACAGAGAGGATGGTTAAGTTCTATCCATATGGTCTTCAAGAATGAGCCTTTTGTTTTCTTCCAGAGAAAAGCGTGGCTGCCATTTCACCTATGAGTGCTGCACTTTCAGACCACATTGCATTGAGAACAAATATTATTCTTCTGCCAATTAATGGGTAGAGAGTACTGACCCGCAATGGGTTCCATTCTCTAGATATCCTTGCCATAAATGAGCCCTCTCTTTCACATCATAATGATCAGCATTTTGCTACTCTCCCAATATAATTGTCCTCTTATGAGTCATCTATCTGTATGTCTTCCAACAGCTATGGAACATTAAATCAGCTACCAATATCTCCTGTGGTTAAACTGGCTGGACGTTTCCACAGAAATATGGTTGGATGTTAAAGTAAGATACTGGCAACAACTGGGATCATCAAGGTAGAAAACAGTACTTCTGCCCGATGGGACACAAAATACCATCATGGGAAGGGCTAGTGCACAATTTCAGAACCCACTGAGGCAGCTGCACAACTGAGTCACCAAACTCGAAAATACTCTGAATTGCCAATTCCTGGTAAGGACTGCAACAGCTCCCTGTAATGGGATACTCAATCCCCCACAAGAAGTCAGGGGTGCCACTCTGAGATTCTGGGTTACGTTATGAAAAAAAGAAGCAGAAACTCACCCATGCCATCTGTCCGGCCATTAGACAAGTGAAAAGAATTGGAATGACTCCCAGCTTGCTTGTGTTTCTTGAACCTATGAACACAAGTATTCAGATGATCAGCTGAGGGCACCCAATATGCTCTTTGAAAGCAAATCTCCCAGTGGATTTTTATCAAGGACTTAAACATGATGTTCTTCCAAGCACCAGATGACAATATTTAAGAGGCTGATGTCAGAAAGGTTGGTGTGAGTGGGTAAAAAGAAATAAAAGTTACTAAATCCATAACTGAACAGAGGTATAAAGGGCTCTACACACTGATTATTTAGAAGAGTGAGCAGATCAACATTTCTTGCTGTTGTGGGATTAACAAATTAATTAAAACTTGGCTAGTAGTCTCTAAGGATTACAGATGAGTTGATGTAGGGCTCTACAAAGCCCTACATAGTGTGGCAAGGTGTGGTATCTGAGATACCACCTCTTTGGGGAACACGTGCCGGTGAAGAGTTGTCAAAGACTGAGCTACATATTGCAAAGTCCCCTATTGGAATCTTGGACAAAGTGATCCTCTCAGCTCCAGCCCCTCACCTGCAGACTGGAAACTAAACAAATTTAAAATGTCCGGCTTGCAGTTCCAGTCAAAACCTCCGGGCCTGGAGTGCTAGCAGCCTCCACTTCCTTCCCTTTGCAATGAGGAAAGCTTCAGATGGTTTGAGAAAAGTCAATCATTCATCAATCCTTGGACACTTTTGGGGCAAGTAAAAGGATCCCTAATCTTCAAATAATTGGAGGTAACCACTATGGCTCAGGTGCCCAATAAGAGAAACTGAGAGTTTTCTCAATCACTACTCACCTTAACATGTACAGGACAATAATAATAAATACTATGACTAGCAAGGAAGATAAGGCCACCATGACAGCTATGATTGGTGTCTCATCTAGAAGGGGAAAAAAAGGATTTTGTTTAAGAAACAGCAACAGCAGTATTTCAACACATTGTACATTTAATGTCCTTCTGACACAAAATCTTTTCTGATCAATTTTTTGGTTTTTTATCAACTGCCAATATCAGTAGTCTATCAAAGCAAACTGCCTCAATGAGAAGAACATGCTGTACGTCCTTAGAAGTGTGCACTTAATCAAATGCCCTTTGGTTACAAAAGAGGAGGTGCTAGTCATCTACAACATGCCCATCCTTGACAAAACATTTACTCCTCCCCTATTTCAGTGGCCCAATCGCTGCTCTGCAGTATCAGAGTCTAGACTTGTAGCGTATAAGCTCAGAAGGAATGATGGCTGGAAGGTATTTGAAGCATATGAAGCAGTGACTACTTTCAAAAGGAAAGACTTCCATGTCAACTGACCAGGGAATCTTTGTGAACATTGGCAGAAATTAACATGTTAAATTGCCCTGACTCTAGAAGCTGATTGAGTTTTCAGAAAATTGATATAAAAATCCTATAAATATAGGCCAACACCCTCCTTTCTGACATTCCCTTTTTCTTCTTCAGAAGTGCTTTGCCCAAGGAAGTGGTAAGCAGTATATCACCGGGGGGGGGGGGGCGTGGACCACACCAGGTGATATTCTCATGGGAGATGACATCACTACTGGCTAAAATTGTGAAAAACTTGGTATTTTTAAATAATACTATCATGTTATATAACATTTGATGGGTAATTTAATGCAGAATGCAATGAAACAAACTGTATTGAAATATCTGCATTCTATCAAACATTATAGCCAAATAACCAGAAGAGGAAAACACAACTGCCTTATGTAACAAAAAGTAGAGGTCTTTAACTCAACTGACCAAAGTTACTCAGAGCCAGTGAGGTGTTATGACACAGCAGGAAACCAATAAGGTGTTAGTAGGAGTTAGTTCTCATTTTCATGTCTGAGCAAAAACGAACTCAATTTGTGAGTGTTATCAAGTTGACCGCTGGTTTTGTTGGTTACTGATTTGTTTGGTATACTGTACTGTATATTAAAATTAAAAAGTTAATAGGGGTTCCACCAACCATAGTGATGCCACTGCATTTAGGCTGCATGTATGATATTGTAATTTGTTCTGTACGATCTGGTACAGGAGAAGGTCCATCTTGGGAATGACACAAAGAGCTCTCTTACTGGGTGACACAAAACCTACAGACATTTCTGGTGGTAAGAAATTGTGTTCCTCCTGTGCTATTGGCCTAAACAATCATTAGCGGAAATCTGAATGGTAGAAATTACCTTGTTTTCACCTTTTGATCTTTTGTATACAATTGCTTGAATTATTTGGATATTTTTCTATTTCTCTGAGTTAACAGTATGTCCCCATATTCAGATGGACTATATGATGTCAATTTGCAATTTCCACAAAGCCATATCCCTAGCTATTTTGTAACAATGAACTTAAGAGGAATGGGTAAAGGAGAGTGGCTAAACGGGCCCACGCCCGAGACCACTCCCAGAATTTCTCTTCTTCCAACACTCTTGCAAGGGCACCTTATCCTTGAAAGGGAATTGAAGCAATCTAGAGGAAGCTGGTGGCAGCATAAGAAATCCTGTAGTGAGGCATCTCAGGGGAATAAGTAATGCAGGTCTGTGCAACACTGTGGCCATAAGCAACAGCTTCTAATCTCTCCAGTGAGGGCCTCCCACCTTTCTGGGACACTCCTTAACCATCATTTGCAGATTTCTGGTCAGCTGTAGAAGTTACTGTTCAAAAAGTACAGCAGCTTTGGAGGTTCGTGCAGTGGTTACTGCCATCCAAAACTACGAATAAACTACTAAATACTTAAAAACTCATCTACATATATAAAAAAGAAACACACTTCTGACCTTAACATTTCACTCATTTTTGATCTCCAATATAACTACACATACAGCAGGAGACATGTGGTTAAAAAGCAGTTACTTCCTGTTGGAACCAACAGCCTACAGAATGAAATGGTAGAATGGACAGTACCATTTCCAACTACAGGTGGCAGGACTGTTTTTGAATGAATTCCAGTGTTAAGAGAACATCCCCACAAAAGGGGGAAGTATAGTAGATTGATTTTACAAAATATATTAAAATCTAAACACACATATGTATTTATTACATTTGTGCCCTGTCCCTTCTTTAAAGTACATAAAATTATTCTTTGTGTTATCTCAACAATACCGTGAAGGGGCACCCCAATCCTATCCCTGGTGGACCACCAGGGCAGCAGTGCCAAAATGGTGACCACTGTGTCCTGCGGCTCTGTGGAGGCCGCTAGTGGTTTCCTCGGGAGAGGAGATGTTCATCCCCTTCCCCCAAATAAGGACTCAGGCCCCGCAATTGGGCTACTCAAGTCTGTGCCAGCTGTTTTGACAGTACAGACTAGAGAACCTCCATGTCAGGTTTTGTAATTCAACACGCAGGATAGGCTCTGACAGAGCAGAGCTCCGCTGGACCCACCCCCTTACAGAGCTAGTCACTTGCCCCCACCCTGCAATGACTCCCACCATCCCAAAACCCTGCACCACCATTTGGCGGTGTGACTATGGGTGCTCATGTGGTGTCTCCACTCAGAGCTGAGGAACAGCGCCAACTGGTGCTGGCCCAATGCAGGCACCTACCAGGTGCCCTGGACATGCCATATGGCACATTTGCGACACTCAGAGTCAGCACTGGAGCTCAGCGCAGGTGCTCAGGGAGTTTAAGACTGGGCCCTAAGTTAGGTTGAGTGATCAATGACTGACTCAAATTGACTGACTGAGCATCATAGATGAGCACAATTTGAACCCAGATTCGGAACTTTATCCACAATGTGAGTCTAACACTAAAAGTAATGCTAAATGAGGGGAAGTCGAGGAAAAAAGTGGGCAGCTTTAAAGGCAACACCCAAAAAACAAAAGTGGATTTTGTTCTTGCTGAAGGACAAGCAAGATGTCTGCACTGGTCTCCAATACAAGCCAACTGGATGCTGAAACTTGGAAGCCTGGGGAGGCTGAGGGTCTGTCTCTCCAAGTTTCTTTTATAGAGAATTTAGATTCCAGGCCAGACACCATTAATGCTGAAGCTCTACAATGGAGGATTGTTCAGAACATACTAAAAGCAGTTCTGCAGCCATGTTTTCCTCCACAGACTTTGCAAGAAAAGGACAAAGAAGAAGAAAAGACAGGCCCTAAGCAATTCCTTTGCAAATTCACAGCAGACAGTGTTGGTGCATACAGAGCACGTCCTCCATCCGGTGAAATATGCAACAGTTTTACAAATGAGCTGCAGGCTGTCTGCTTACACCCTTGAGAACTGCTGGGTATGCATCATGCCCTAGCAAGCTCTGTTCCAGAAAGAGGAGGGAGCTGGGGGGGGGGGAGAAGCAACAGTGGGAGAAAAGCAATGAAGGAACTTGAAGAAAGCAACTAGGATCTCCTCCTCCTGATTCTGGCAACTGTAAGAAAAGACCCCAATCCCTTCAGTCAGATGTATCAAAAAGGAGAGGCCCAAAACGCCAAAACTCCACATCTCCATGTCAGGTGCATCCCTTGGGCAGATGCTATGGAAGACCCTTGCCTACTACAACTTCTTTCCTATTGCTCTTCCACTGGCTCACATCAGCTTCCCTGTCTTCATCCAATGTGCTGCTGCAAAAGCCACTTACCTCCCTTGCAACAGCAACTAAGTAGTACATGCTATTGAAACAATTGTATGTGCTTCCCCTGCTTACCAGTCTGTTGACTCCTTTCATTTTCTAGATTGTAAGGCCCTTGAAGCACAGGCATGTCTTTCTATATTAAGTGCAGTGTCATGATACACAATTGGTGCTGCAGAAAACAACAACAAAGGCCATTGTTGTGGCCTCCATGCAGGAAGCAGCTTTACTCCACACCAGCAAGGCTACACATACATTCCCTCACTGACCCCTTTAAACCCCAAAGTGAGGCCTTCCTTCCTGCTCTCTCTCACTCAGATATGAATGACTGATTGTGCCACGGAGCACAGTATTCTCCATAGTGAATTCGGCCACCTTGGAATTTCTTGCCAGGTCACCCTGCTTTCTCTCCATCCTCATGTGAACATGTTTTTATAGGCAAGGGTTTATCTTGATTACTAAAATAATGAGCGCTGTTGTTCCTATTTATAGTTTTTATCTGTATTTTATGTGTGCTTATTTTTTCATATGACCTTGGGTGTTTAAAAGGTGCTTTGACAACTTGTTTTTAAATAGAAAAGCAACAAACAGGTTAAAGAAAATAAACTAAGAAATACATGTCAAGCAAAGACGAAAACTCATCTCTTGGCGTGACAAGCATTTCAGAAAGAGGCATAAGGTTTGTTAATTGCGGATTGAAAATAACACTGCATGATCATGTATTACAGGCTATAGTAATTTTTCTCCCGTTAACTGAACAACTTGAATGATGAATTTCCTAGCATTTGTAGAAGGACAGCCTCAAGCTGGCAGAGACAGTAGGCTAGTTCAAAAAATGTGACTGATTTACCCATGAGTTTCCTATATGCCCTTTTCACATGTAGGATCCAGACTTTGGGTTAAGCCTTCTGTAGCAGGAACAACAGGCAGGACTCCAAAGCTGAACGACAGACAACCGATCCAGAAAGACAACCCAGCCCCGGTTGCCAAATAGGATATCAACATGTTAAAATTTAGAGCTAATTATGAATGTGTTCATTTTAATGAAACAAAAAGGACACACAGAAAACAGCAACGTAATACAAAAGAGGCAGTGACTGTCCCATATGCGGAATGCAGATCCATGAAGTTGTGGTCTCAGTCACAAGTCCATACCGTACACGCCTCTGTTCCCATGAAGAGATACTCCTATCTCCTTAAACCTTGGCTTGATCTGAAGTTGCTAAGAAATGTCCAACTATAGGTGATGACAGCAAACATTTTTCTATATAAGGATTAGGGAGGCACTCATCTAGAGTGGGTCAGATGGTTTACCTACACAGTGCAGACAGGAAACTGAAGGGATGTACCAAAGTTACTAAGTACACACAAGTTACTAACCCACAACAAACGTTTGCAAGATTGCTTTTACCCCCACCCCACCCAAGGTTTTGGAAAGTTTCCTTGCCTGGAGAGGCAGTTCTTGCTTGCCAGAAGCATCCACCCTCAAACTCAGGGAAATAAATGTATGCTGAGGATGGAAATGAAGCTGAATCTTTCTTGTTTCAGGAGGCTGCTCTGATACAAAACCTACTAAAAATTAAGTTGCATGTTCCTGACTGATGCATCCCCTTATGTTGCTTTCTTGTACCTACTCCTCAAGCTTATGATAAACAAAGAAGACTAGGGGAAGAGGAGATTCGCCAAACTCCCTCCACCGAAGACAGACATGAGAATCACTATATAGACAGCTGACCCATGCTCACGGCTTCCTCTGCAATGCTACTTAGCCACAGACCACATTGCTTGGGTGGAGTGTGGGAACAGGGAAAGACACAACCAGGTGTGTTCCGTTTGGATATTTTGGTTGAAAGGGCTGCATTGACATTCTCAGTCAGTTGAGGGAAAGCAGTGCCAAAACCAACAGCCGCTCATAACTGTCAGGCAGTCACATTAAAAAAAAAAAAAGAGAGAGAAGACTACTCTGCCTTTATTGGCTCCAACTTTCATGCAAGCATGTACCCACACACCCACTGACTAAGCAGGAGCTGCAAACTTCTCACCAGCACTTCTAAAATGGGAACTGATTACGAGTATGAAATGATGATCACGTGCATTCAAGACACTCTGTACCAAAGCTGCAAAGATCACATCCAGGATAGCAGCACCTACAAGGGACAAACACGCACAGATGCCTAAAATTTCACTGTGCAAACAACAGGTGCCTGGCTTCAATTATCATACCCCTATTGTGCCCGAGAATATATGGGCAGCCAACAAAGAAGGGACAATTCAAAGTGCTGGTGAACAACAACATTTATACAGTGCTTTCTGGGTGTACAAAGCACTTTACAGTATGTATTATTATTACAATACAATTTTTACAATGTGTATTATTCTTGACATTGTCCTTACCTACTACTCAGTCAGATGCCAGTTGACTACAAGCCACTTTGTCACTCCAGCGGCCTTACTGCTCTGGCGGTACTACTTCACCTTCCCCAGGTTGCCCTAGTTTAGCAAGCCCAACCCTAACTTTAAAATAAGTTCTTAGATAGTTCATTAAACACAATCCAGCAGGAAAATCTCCTGTGCAAGTCCCACAGAAGCGAATGGAAGGTGTACAAGAGCATAACTGAGTTCTTGAGCATCTCCCACTTGTTTCTATGAGAATTCTAGGAGATCTCCCTACTGGAAGGCATAATCTTGCCTCTTTTATAGGCTTGGTGCTAATTTATTCTTTCCAGCCCCCACTCTACTGTCCTACTCCTGTATCAAGCTTTGCCCTCTGTCTTCTTATTTTGGGTGGATTCCATACTATCTGCCTCACCACAAGGGAACATTTGGCAGTCAGCATGGGTGAGAGCTGTCAGCACTCAGAAAATGGAGGTATCCTGTCTAAGGCTGCAGCAATAGTACTGCAAAGCAATTTCTGAAGTTGCTTTTCATGCAGCAGTTAGAAGAAATCTTGAGTGGGAAGGTGCTCATTCCATTCCTTTAGGGCAGTGGTTCCCAAACTGGTGGGATGCAACCCACCAGGGGAACTGGAAGCAAGTTTTTCCCCCTTAAGGGGAGTGGGCCTGCTCCAATGGCAGTGACAGTGCTGCAAAAATTGCAACACTGCCAAGGGGCTTTTTTACTTACCTGGGGGTCAGCACAGACCTCCTGCGGGTTTCCTCTGATCTCCTCAGCAGAAGATAAGGGCTTTCTCCTTGTTTAGAAAGTCCTTATCTCTGATCTAAAGCTACTTCTTGTTCCCCTCCCCAGAGATAAAGGCTTTGTAAACAAGCTGTGGAGATCAGAGGGGGCTGTGAGCCTCCAGAACCCTGTAGAAGGCCATGCTGTGCCCCATGTAAGCAAAACAAGTCTTTGTCAGCTGCAGTGCTTCGATCTCTGTGGCACTGTCACTGCCCCCTTCCCGCCCATGCAAATACCTGGTTCCCAATTCCCCTGAAGGAGTTTGGGAACCAGTGCTTTATGGAGTGAGGAGGCTGGGCTGAGCACCATCTCTGTCACTAAAGCTAAAAGTTTCTAATTAACTAGTGTAAATGGACAGAGACCACAAGGAAGAACAAGAAGGTCTAACTAAAAGTAGTCCAGGGAAACACCAATCTGTCCAAAACTTTAAGAAGTGGGCTTCCTTCCTCAGCATATCAATATCCTGGCAGACCAATAAAAAGGGAACTGAGTTTGAGATGATTTGTTGGATCTTGAGGTCCAACTGATTTCCAAGAGCAGAAAATTCAAGAGCTCAGTAACCCATCCCCAACCCAGGACTTAATTCCACTGGTAAAATCTGGTTAATGTCCACGGATTAGAAAAGATCAGATCATGCACTCCTCAACCCAATGCCTGAAATATCTGACTCTTACCGGGGGGGGGGGGGAAGGGGGCTGGTGCTGCCAAGGACAAGTATAAGAACCAGGACCCTGGACAGCAAGAGCAAGTAGGACATAGAAAGTACCCAGGAAAGTGGCATCAGGGTTTTTGCTTTATTTGCTGCTTGCCTTGTGATCCTTGTCATTCTCTGCTGCTAGTCCCAATTTTCAAATGTTGCTACTTGATTGTTTTATCCCATGGGTTTTTTTCCCCCTCTGCCGTTTTGATTTTTCAGCCTTTAGTTTATTTTATGTTTATGATTTACCACCCTGGTCTCAGCTCACTCATGAGAAGCGGGCTGCTCTATCTACCAAAGCACTTATGTTCAGCGACTATTTGGTTTTAAGGAGACTCTCCCACCCCAGACTAATTGACTCTTTGTTAACCTGGAAGACAGGTTAACAGGTTCTCAAGACTACCTCTTTCTGTCTGGCTCCCTTGCTTTGAATTGCAGCAGGGAAGACTACCTCTCTGCAGTCCAATTCCAATTTACCCAGTATAAAGAGGTGAAGCAGACAGCAAGGAGGTAGATGCCATGACAAAACTCTAGGAACTGTGCTCATTTTGCCTTCCCATACAGTGACCTTCCTGGGGAAGGCTGCTCAAATGTAGAAAGGCAGCTTAGACATGATCTGTGAGAGGAATTTTTTTCTCATTCTGTCAAGATCTTACTTGCTGTAAAAGTAGTTGGGAAATTCTTCCTGGTCCCACAGGTCCTCCCAGCAAGAGGAGAAAAGCGCAAAGCTGACATCAGCAAAATTTCTTCCATATCGCACAGGTGTATAAGTATAATGTCAACACTCATCTGTATCCATCCATCCACACCCTTCATTTTCTGGAACATACAGAAATCTAATGAAGCCCACGTGGAAGCAGCACAGAGGATTAATTTATTTCCATCTCTTGCTGCTCTAACTGCGGCTATTCTCTTTAGATCTTGGGTAAGAACCTCTGTTTATTAAAAAATCAAACCAAACCACCATGAAGTGAAGCTGCTCAAGTGACACAGCAGCTCTAAAGACAGTATTCACCCAATAAGAAGGTGTATCACCTTAAACCAGGATAGCATACCATGCAATAGTGGATTTTGTCAAGGGATTTGAGTTCAAACCCCTACTTAGGCATGAAGTTCATTCGCAAATCCTGGGCCTGTCACTCTCATTCAATCTAACTGATCTCCAAGGGTTGTGGGCAAGGATAAAATGGGATAACCTCATGTATGCAATTCTGAGCACCTTAAATTTGTGGCAGGATAGACATGTCATAAATAAAAAAGTGAACAGGAAACAAGGCCTGGAATATGAAACAAGAAGTTCTCAAGGGGTACCGTTTAGATATCTTAAACAAAACACAATACACATAACAAGTTTCCAACTATGGGAAAAAATATTGGGGCGGGGGGTGATTTGGAGCATGCTAAGAGGAATAAAGCCTTACCTGGCCTTGTATCAGGATCACCTGCATAAAACAGAAAAGAACAATAATCAATGTGACATGCAGAGAAAGAGGAGATAAGGAATGAACTGGGAGAATGAGAGATACCAATACAGTCCTCATGTGTTGGATCCAGCACGGCCTAGTGACAAAGGTGCCATAAAAAGTTTCCTGCCACTTTATGTAATGCTACTCAGCCACAGACCAAGACCACGTTGGTTGGATGGAGTGTGGGAAAAGGGAAACACTTCATGCTGCTACTCAGAGTGGAAAAGGAATACACCAGCCAAATGAATAATGGGCCGTAACTCAGTGGTAGAACATAAGCTTTTCATATAGAAGGTCCCAGACTGGGTTGTTAACAACAACAACAACTTTATTTTTACCCCGCCTTTCTCCCCGAAGGGACTCAAGGCGGCTTACAACAGGTTGGGTTGGGAAAGGCCCTCCCCTGAAAACACTACAGAGCTGC
Source organism: Tiliqua scincoides (assembly GCF_035046505.1). Taxonomy (NCBI): domain Eukaryota; kingdom Metazoa; phylum Chordata; class Lepidosauria; order Squamata; family Scincidae; genus Tiliqua; species Tiliqua scincoides. Next base: position 3,824,869 of record NC_089826.1, read on the forward strand.
TACTCAGTGCAGAGAAGTGTTCTTCACTCTTTGGGTAACAGTTCTAATGGAGTTGCAAAGCCTAATTTGTGGGTTGCGGCAACCTTTCAAAGCCTGGGCAAGGGAGGGCTTGCATCCAATCCAATAATGGTCCTGCCTTATCAAAACTGAGTTCCTCATAGAATCCTGCACAGTCTCTTCTCACTGTCTTGCTCTGTAGCTGCTAAAGCCAGGCTGCTACCTCACAGGGTTGTTGTGAAGACAAAAGAGGTAGGTTGTAAAAAGGGGGGCAGCAATGGGGGTGGATTGGATCCCAGGAGAGGGGAAGGGATCAGTGGTCCCCAGTCTTATTACTGATTGAGGGGGAGCATGGCATGAAAAAGGTTGAAGACAATTGTAGACAATGCTGAGCTGGTGGAGCCAATGGGCAGGCTTAGAAGAAGGCAGGTTCCTATGTTCATATGAATAGGGGTGCACATGAAAAAGGAATGGCAATGAGATAGGAAGCTGGACTGGATGCGTCATTGGCCTGATCTGGCAGGGCTCTTCTCATGTTCTTATGAAAAGGATGCTCTGTTACAAGAACTGGAATGAAGCTGGCTTGTAGGACAGCAAACCTCTAATGCTATATACCTCCCTGGAGAGCCTTCACACAGGTTAGGAAGGAGCAGGTTCAAGAGAATTAGAATGAGTGTCATGGACTGGAGTAACTTTCCAAGGTTACCCATTCAACCTCAAAATACACAACAAACTGCCAGTCCCTCCACTGTGGTTCTCTCCTGCAACAATACATGGACAGCAAAAATATACATCGCTCATCCCAAAACAAGCCCCTTTCTTGTCCACAGTTCAGATCTAACGGCCTACTAGCTTAGTGGTTCTCAGTGTGTGGATAGATGTCAGGGGAGCAGTGAGCTCCTCTCTCACTCAATCCAAAATGCTCACCTACCCCATCCTAGTCACCTCCATAAAAGAGGTTGTGAGACATCTCATGCTGACTGGCAATATTAAAGACTAAAACACTGAAGGGGAGGGGCAATAACATAAATATATGCCCTGAGCTCACACAGTTCTCCTCGTATCTCTTCCTTTGATCTTCTTGCCCCAGGCTGTGAAGGATAAGGACATGGCTGAGTCTACCAAGAAGCTCCAAATATTTCATTTTGGTTTGACTCATACTAAAAGGAATGTGGGAATCTCAGGGGAAATGAGGAGGAAGAATAGGGAAGAAGATAAAACAAACGAAGAGATAAGCTTACCTGGATGGTCTGTCACCTCGCCTAAAAGCAGAATGCACACAAAAAGCAAGCATTAGTGAATAATCTCCTCCAGCACACACCATTATCCCAATTTCTTTGTGGCTCCCCCACAGTAAATTGTGCCCCATTTCCTTTGCTTCTTTGTTTCAAACCATTTCTTGTTCACAGTTCCTTCCCTTCTCTATATGAGGGATATTTCACATTGGTCCCTATTCAGAATGAATATCCTCCCTATTACAGCACAGACCCCATTCAGGGCACTCCAAGGTTTGGTTTCCACTGTACGTAAGCAAGTGATCGTAAAATATGCATGAAAACAAAAAAAGGAAAGGTCTTCTATACCTGAAGTGTCAAAGGCCCTTAGCGTTGTAATCGCTACTGTGGTGTTGACCTCCGTAGTCACCATGTCTGCATCTGTAGCAGTTGTGGGTGGAATTGGAGATGTGGTATTTGGTAGAATGGAGGTGGGCCCAGCAACTGACACAATCACCATCGTAGTCGTAGCCTCTGTGCTTGATGAGCTGATAGTTGGAGCAGGTGGGAGTCCTGTGGTTGCAGGAGTTGGTCGGTCCTGAACCACCCGAGGAGGCACTGTTGGAGAAATAGCATTTCTACTCGTGGGACTTGTGGGCTTCCCACTACTTGGCCGTGTCATGACAGTTTTCGTGGAACTCGTGCTCAAGGGAGGCATTTCCGAAGTTAGCACTGGAAATAAAACAAGCAAGAGGAAATTGTCAGAGAATGTTGCTTCCTATAAGAGCATTACATTTACTACATAATTAAAAGTTCACTTTTCACAAAGAAAGCAAAGATTTAACCAGAAACGCACATATACCTGCAAATCAATCAGACAAACTGACAGAGGGCATATTACCTGTCTGTACTAAGTTACTGACGGTTCGGTTTGATCAGAGGTTTTTCAGAAATCAGCCTCCTAACATCCAATTGTATTGCTTTAACTAACAAACCCAAACCATATATCTATACACTCAAACATTCCCCCAGACTCTTTCCCTCCCACTCTAGAACTGTTGTTCTTCTGCAGGGTTTTGTTAGAATACAGGATGCTGCATGCTGGCCACCTGTCCTTGTGAAGCTGCTCTGCCTGATGGCTGCCAGTCCCACGATTCCATTTGCTGACTATATAAAACTCATTGATAAGTCAGCACTTTAAAAATACCTATGTACGGTCTTAAACCATAACACTGTCCACAATAGAAAATTTTTTAATATTACTTCAGTCCTTTACTTTGAAGTGAGGTTCATTAAGGCACTGTTTAATAAGACAGAGGGGAAGCTTATTAGAAGCCACGGACACCTCTGCCCACCCATCACCCTCCAATAGGGTATTCCATTAGACATTAGAACAAGAGAACACAAACTTGTCTCCATCACTACCCTCACAGTGGCAAGTCAGCTGACATCCTCTGGCAAGGGTGCTGACTGAGCTTTGGCTGTGTTCAGTGGTGGTGCCCTCGACAACTTTGTTGAGCATTGCCAAGCCCTGCACTTTCTTCTCTTGCCTCAGAGCAGGACAGGGAAATGTAAGGCTGCCTAATGGAGCCAACCACAGCTTGGCAAGCAAAGCAATTGTGGAAAGCAGCACAAACCCGTACCAGATATACAAAACCTATGGGCCTTTTACACTAGGGCTTTTCAGTCTTCTTGTTGCTGCACAGCAGGTACCACTTCCTCAACGAATAACTGCTAAACCAAGTCCATGACACAGTCATTCATGCAGAGTTGGAAAGCCTTTTCCAAATACGGCTGCTTCCTGATCTCTCCTTAATTCTATGCCCGTCTTGCCCAATCTGCTCTCCTGTTAAGGGTCACTGTCCACACTGCTGTGCAGCTGCACCTTACAAGCAGAACTCTGCTGTCCCAGCCATCTCAACTTCCAGGCCAGGCAGAGCAGTGCTGCACAGTCCCCATAACCATGGTGGCATTTGGCAAACACAGATACCATATAGGCAACTGCATAAGGCAGCCCAGTTGGCTGTAGCTCATAATTAAGAGATTGGTTCTGGCCTAGTGCAGTTGTATTGCTCCCAATTTCTTAACCATGGTTAGAAAACTAGAAGCAGGCTTCCAGCTAGCATGCTCCCTTCCCAATCCTCCCTTTCTACAGCTTGTTTTAGCAATGGTACGGTATTCATCTGCAGTTGCACTAAGCACAGTGTATACTAACCATTGTTGTTGGCAACCTTCAGTCTCGAAAGACTACGGTATCGCGCTCTGAATGGTGGTTCTGCAACAGCGTCTAGTGTGGCTGAAAAGGCCGATTCGGGAGTGACAGTCCCTTCCGCACTGGGAGCAAGTACAGTCTGTCCCTGGTCTGTCTCCCTGGCTATGGGCCTTCCTTCTTTGCCTCTTTGCCTCAGTCTGTTGGCCAAGTGTCTCTTCAAACTGGGAAAGGCCATGCTGCACAGCCTGCCTCCAAGCGGGCCGCTCAGAGGCCAGGGTTTCCCACTTGTTGAGGTCCACTCCTAAGGCCGTCAGATCCCTCTTGCAGATGTCCTTGTAACGCAGCTGTGGTCTACCTGTAGGGCGCTTTCCTTGCACACTTTCCTTGTATACCTTGCTTTGCTTTGTTATACTAACCAGGATTGCCCTATTAACTATGCTTTGAAAGGGGTTTGCAAATAATGGTTATGCAGGCAATTTTTGTATGAGTTAATCATGGAAGGGAGTGAAGCAGGGGGAGGCAGTGATGAGCCTGAGCATGTTCCCAATCCCTTTGCCATGGTTAAAGGATTGGGAATGCTATGTCTGCACTGAGTCCCTGCAGCACAGTGTGAAACAGCCCTTAAGTCATCTAATGAAAAGCACCATGCAGAGCCGCACACTTCCCTCTCAGTGTAAGTCATATAGCAATGAAAGATGCTTTACCTGTAGTCGTGTTGCTGGCTCCTATGCATAACAAGCAGCTGCTGAGCAGGATGAGGAGGAAGCAGGAACCCATGTTGGCCTGGAAAGAGAGAGAAATATGGTAGAAGTGCTACATTTGCGATCAAGGTAAAGTATTCCCTAAAATTAGACTACCCTTGGGATAAGCTAACCTCTGCATAAGGAAGTGTCTTACAATCTAATTTTAAATCAATCTAATTGTGCCAGAAGGCATTTCCAACCATGAAGAGGCATTAAAGAGTCTGAAGTTGTAGAAGGCCTCTGGGTGGCCAAGAGCTGTGAAGATGGAGGAGTGAAGGTCTTAGGCAGGAGTGTAAATGGGATATGAGAACACTGTGATAAGGGGAGGAGAGGCCATGGAAAGCTTTGAAGACAAGGACAAAGAGCTTATGTGGGACCTGGGACCAGACAGGCAGCCAACAAAGGGAATTTGTGAGGGGCAAGTCATGATCAGCGCAACAAGCAGGATGAATAACCTTAGAAGCAGAAGTGGTAGATATAGGTGAGGGGACTTAGGGCCCAATCCTATCCAACTTTCCAGTGGTGATCCATGTACTGCATCCTGCAGTGGGGGGCAATCATGGAGGACTCCTGAAGGAAAGGGAATGTTTTTTTCTCTTACCTAGGGGTTGCAATGGTGCTGGAAAGTTGGATAAGATTGGGCCCTAAGGTAGCTAATGGAAGACCATTAGCAAGACTGCATTTCAGTAGCCTGCACACAGTATTTTACAAATAAGTTTAATTAAACTGGGATATTCCCTAACCCCTTCCTTGACAAAGCATCAGTCTCCTCTCTACCCCAGCATGTAGGAAGATATTCAAATCATTTAAAAAAAAAAAAATGATTAATCCTTCTGTGCACTGAAATGTTGCCAAATCCTCACGGGTCTCCATGGCTTACAGCTGACCTTTGAAGGATTGCCAAAAAATCATCCTTCAACACCCCAAGCCACTTTCTGTAATTAAACTGAAAGGATGAGTCATTCACCACATTCTCCAACACTTAAAAAAAAAAAAAAAAACAAGAATGGGGGTGGGTGGGTGCAGGGGAAATTTTGGGGCATTTTGCATTCATACTCTAATTTGTAAACCTCTGCTGTCTTTATGTGTCTACTTTTAATTTAAAAATAGTTTCTGAATAGGACATTAAGGACTAAGAACATCTGCACTTGTAATCAATTTGGCTCTAGATGGGCAAAACTGAGTTATCTTACTATTTTATGCATCTGTGCATTCCTGCACCAGACTTAAGAACCACCTGCCTGTAGCAAGTAGGAACACCTTGCAGGTGAGTAGGCAAGGAAGGGTTTGAAAAGTGGAAGCAAACGAGTTATTTTCCTTTCTGGTTGTCGATTTGCTACAAATGTTTGACCTGCATAAGCACTGGCAGATAAGTAAATTTTACACTCTTGCAAGGTTTTTATACCAACAAAATCAGATTGCGTTAAAATCACCTTACGCAATTTGCATTTCTTACAGGGAAAGAGTCAGAAAAATGCAGGAAGCACAACTATTAAAAAAGTTAATCCTCACCATCAAAAGACTGAACTTTATTGGCTGCCCATCTTAAAAGTGGAGGGAGGGGGCAAAGAAGAGAGAAAGAATATACAGGGATTGGAAAGACACATTAAGGAACAACATGAATTATCATGGGCACACATAATGAAAAAGGACTTAGTGAGTATAATGCTTTAGTCAAGAAGTCGGAGCATCATTAACACATCCAAATGCTTAAAAGTGTCTCCAACAGCTTGAACTACAGTGGGCCTTTCCTAGTTGCCAAGGAACAGAGCATCTCATGCTGTTACAATAGGTTTGCCTCCCCCAGGCAGTGATGGTGGGGGGGGGGAAAGCTACTCAGCTGCTGCCACAATTTGACAGCCCAGCTTGAGACTCACTCTCACTATTGTATGATGGCAGTACAATCCCTCTGCAACAGTTTTGTAGCTATAGGAAAAGGGGAATAAGGTCACTCAACCACCCACCACCCAGTAGGCAAGTCTCCATCATGTGCGCACACCAGACAAGTTCAGGTCAAAGAAAGGATGTGGTAGTTCAAGCCATCCTTAACTGAAAGTTATAGAGATAGGCAGGGGAGTTCCTCTTTGCTCTGTCTTGCTTCCTCCCCTCCTTGGAGTCCCTTCCATGTTAAAATCTGTTTTAGAACAAAACTTTTAAATGAAAACACTGTGCTCATTTGGCATCCTTCAAATCACCATACAAAACCATGTTCCAGTTAGACAGCCGTCATTTTCCTCTAGAAAGACACTTGAAGCTCCAGAAATACACCTTGAACACTCATATAATGGGAGGACGATAGTTCACCTCCTTGAACTGTCACCCTCTTTAAGAAACAGCAGTGCACAAGAAGAACAATTCATTCAGCAAAGAGCAGCCATCACCAGATAATCCCAGTTTTTGTTGCCACAGCAACAGTTCAGAATCATGATATTGGAAAACAGCAAGTCAAAAGAGACAATCAAATTACAGGTGGTCCAAGACATTTTGGTTCTTGGACCGGAATATACTGCATAGAGATAAACATTGAATAAACTAATGACTTTTAATGGTAACCTAAAATACACCACTCAAGGCAAGCTGCTTTGCCCAGCCTAATGGTAGGAGTGACTTGAATCCAGTTCACATTCCTTCCAAGGATCTGTGCCATCTATATAATCATGAGCCAAGGAGCCATACATCTGGGCTGGTATGAGCAGTTAGCCAAAAACTGCAATTGCTCTTGCTCCAGTTCTGACTTGAAAAGGAAGCAGGTTTTTCCGATATTGTCATATTGGACATGCAAAATGCTCAGGTGTTTTGGAGCACCTACACAGCTTAGCTCAGTGGTTCTCAAACATTTTAGCAGGAGACCCTCTTATTGGAATCACAGTCCATCCAGGACCCACTGGAAATGACGTCATCAAGCAAATTAGAAAAATTATAAATGGTTAAAGTGGAACAAATTATTAAATAAGGGGAGATGAGCTGGGAAAGCCAGCCCTGTTCTACCAAGCGAATTCTCTCTGTAGCCTGCCTGCAATAACCGTAAACTGTCCCCCCAACAGTAAGATTTTCAGCCCTACCCAGTGCCCAGTTCAATTAAAGTTCTTTTATTTAAACCAGGGGTGCCCAAACCCTGGCCCTGGGGCCACTTGCAGCCCTCGAGGCCTCTCAATGTGGCCCTCAGGGAGCCCCCAGTCTCCAATGAGCCTCTGGCCCTCCGGAGAATTGTTGGAGCCCACACTGGCCCGATGCAACTGCTCTCAGCATGAGAGTAACTGTTCGACCTCTCGCGTGAGCTGTGGGATGAGGGCTCCCTCCACTGCTTGCTGTTTCACGTTTGTGATGCAGTAGCGGAAGCAAAGGAAAGGCCAGCCTTGCTTTGTGCAAGGCCGTTTATAGGCCTTGAGCTATTGCAAGACCTTCATTCATTCATATAAGTTCATATTTAATATATACATTTATGTAAACGTATGTAAATTTATTCAAATTTAAAATATAAATTAATTCTTTTTTTTCCCCGGCCCCCGACACAGTGTCAGAGAGATGATGTGGCCCTGCTGCTAAAAACTTTGGACACCCCTGATTTAAACCATATCACTATGAGGACCCACTTAGCTTTACAAGTCTAAAAAAGAAAAATCAATCACCTTAGCAGCTTAAGCCTGTTTTTATCCTTTTTGATGGAGGGGGGCTGCCTTCCGAAGCAATTGTTGAGCTCCACTTTCAACTGACTGGGACCTTTCTGCTGCCAGTTTCAGCTTTGCGACCCACCAACAATCAGGCGTAAACCCACAGTTTGAAAAACCCTGGCTTTGCATAGTTTATCTCCAAGTCTAAGAGAGTGCCAGGGATTCACGCCTACATGCTGCGTTTCAAATGGAATCAGAAACGGTAAGATAGCAAAAGCTACCACTGCCTCAAAATGCCTCTGAAGCATGGAATAAGATCAGGCTAAAAGTTAACCCCCACCACTGGCAAGCCTTGCAGACAACATAAGAAGTCGCATTTCAGAATACAACAGATTGTGTCTGCCTGTCATTTATAAGAGCCTGTTCCTACTAAAGTTTATAGCAAAACATGTATTTCAATGCAGCTGTACTACAGCTAAAGCCTACATCAAGGTCACATGTTAAAGAAAACTACTTCTTTCAATGACAAACATGCAGCAGTTGCTGAATTGATCTGATCACTTCTGTGGCTGTACAGCAGCACAGCTTAATATGCATTGGACCCATACAATGCAAGACCTATCAGCAATGTGGAGTCTCAAGGAACACATATCCAAATAAGATTTTAATGATAACATACCTAGCAAAAAAGATCCCAGTGGTTTACTAAAAGTTCCTAAAGATCACCCTCCAAAATTAACTGACTACTTTCAACAACTCTGCTGGATGACACTGTACAGATGAAATGGTGGTAGAGAAATATGCTTTTTTTTGCCCTCACCCACAGATCACCTGAACAGCAACACTAAACAAAGTGGCTGCCCCACTGTGTATGCTGACACTTCTCAAGCATTACTTTCACTTTGTCATACAGGCAACACAATCCCATCCCCCCCCAAGCCAGCACAAGTGCCTTGCACTAGCTCCCAAGTGTTGCAAACATGCTATAAGCACATTTGCAGCTACTCAAGAGCAGGCTAGGCAGATGTGTACTGGCATAGCGGCACCAGACCTGCCCCAAGAGAAGGCAGGCACAGGGAACTGGAGAGGAAGGTGGGAGGGTGTGCTGGAGGCAAGGAGGGGCATTTTGGGGCAGGGGGAGTGCAGCCCAGGAGGAGGGTTGGACCAGCAGCGGCACTGCAGACAGGATCCTACCACCTACCCCCCCTGGCCTGACCAGTGTTACAAAGGGCCACTTGGATCATAGGGCTGGTAGCCCCACAACACTGGCTGACGGATGACACTGGATAAGGAAAATAAAATCCCCTTACTCTGCGTTTCGTCCAAGCCTACACTTACCTTGCGCTGGATTCAGCCTGGTAGAATTGTGCCAAAAAAGTGACAGCTTGAAGAGCTACCTTGAGAATATGCACAATGCAGCAGGGTGCCTTTTAGAGAGGCTACTAAGAAAACCAAACACTGCCACCATCACCACCAATAATATTTCAAATCTATGGGAACATTTTGTTTAACCAAGAGGAACTTATTCAATTACTAGCTAACCGTCAGAGGAGCTGCTATTAACACCAAGTTAGCCAATTAGCACTCCAATGAAGGAAATGGCACATAAGATTAACATCTACAACCAACCAAACTACTTAGTATGAACAGCCATTCTTTCCTGCCTAATTCAGGTAAACTTGTGAAAATCCAACTTGGAGTGTCTGTTACACCCTTCATACCTACAACAGCAGCTTTTAAACTACCTTCAGGGGTTGCACACACTTTACAATATTTATCTGAAATATTGCTAGTGCACCTTTGGGTCCTACTAGAGGAACCATCAAAGCAACATGCAAGTAAAACACTATAACAACTATTTCAACGATAATCAAAACCAAAACCCCAAGTGCTGGGATTATGTGACAGATGTGCAGGGGTTCTCGGGCAGATAAGCACATGTAGAAAGGGTTCCTTCAGGGCAAAAATTCTGGAAGCCACGGACCACTAAGGTAATTCATACAGATTACAGCAATTGGGGGTGTTCATTCGGATTTGGAAATACAGGTGGGGCCTTGGTATCTGTGAGGGATCCATTCTCAGAATCCCCCGATAACGAAATCCTCTGAAGGGTTAAACCCTCTGAATGGTTCCCTGGGCATCAGAATGCTTTATGAGGCATAATAATGTCACTTCCACAAGTAGCTTTTTTTCTTTTTTCTTTTTTTTTTGCGCCTTTCAGTCATTCTGAAGCCTGGGTGGACAGGTATGGCCTCTCCGGGCTTCAGAAAGGTTTCCAGAGCACAGCTCCTGCCTTTGGAGGGTTCAGGTTGAGCCAAGTCTGGCTAAATGCAGGCCTGGGGGGGGGGGATATAAAATACATATAAAAGATATAAAATCCCTGGATTAAAAGGCCCCACCTGTATTTGGAAGTAGGTAAACAGTGCTGTATCTGAAGTATTTATGAACAATTCCAAATACCAATTAAACAGTTCTGGATTTTATGAGCAATTACTATTATTTAGAGTCCCACTGACTCCTACGGAAGAAACTAGATTGCTTGAATAGGAAGAAAGTGAAACCTATTTATCAGATGTGTGGCCTGGCTGCTTAAGAACGGAAGGATGCTGGCAGGAAGGGTGGTGGAGGCAGAGGGCTCAGAGTCCCATGACGGGTGTTGCCATGGTTTTGCCAAGGGAGGGGGGGCTGGAATGAGAGCAAAGCCTGTGAGTGATGTCTGTCTGCATGAATCCTGCAGCCAGCACAAAAAGGTGCTTTCACATTCGCCCTTCCTAACTGAATGGCAGGCATAGTTGCTTATATAATTCCCTTGCTGCCCCAACACCATTTGCTATTGATTAGCGCTCTGTGTGCTGAAACAATCTGTTCCCCTTTCTAAGCATTTCAACCTACTTTAGGTTCCCTCTCTATTCCTTAGTGCAGGAGTTCCCAAAGTGCGTGTAGCAGGGCACAGCTTTCCAAACTCCAGCTCAGGAGCTGGATCTGGGGTTTGGGGAAAGCTGTCTACTCCGTGAATAGAGCTTACCATTCTGCCTCTGCACCAAGTTTATGCCCAGTGGATGTGGGCACCAGGATGCTCTGGGCAGTTGCCTCTGCCCAGACATCCTGTTGCACAGCCTTCTGGGATGCTGGGCAACAGAGTGTCCTGGTGCTCAGATCTACTGGGCATGAATGCGGTGTGGAGGCAGAACAGTAAGCTGTGGTCTGAATGGGAACCACTTTTTTGGTGCACAGTGGTTGCGAGTTTGGAGACTGCTATGCGACAGTGTCATGGTACACTCACAGGGATGCCATGGGATGTCCCTAGTGGCCCATACTACCCATTTGTGAGATTCAAGAAGGCATCCAAAATGGGATGGTGACCTCAGAAAGAAGCTACTAGTACCCCCATTCAGATGCTGAAAAAGGAAGGAAGGGGAGGCACACATGCTAACCACTAGGCCTTATTTCTCAATCAGCCTGCCTTCTCACAGTATCTTTCCTAACAATTATAATTGCCAAATGATGTAAATTTAAAATTAAAGATCAAACATTAACAATATAACTATCATTCAACCTCAGTAACTACCCTACCCCACATCCTCTGATATTGCAATAGCAAGTTAGATCATCAGAGGCAATACTGATCCTCAGTGTCTGCAGAGAGAAGATATAAGCAGGAAGGAGGAAGAGGACAGTTTTTCTTCTGTTGTTCCAACATATTCTCAGAGGAAATTCAGCAGTACATTTTTTGCAGAGCTGCTTTTTAGAAAGATTTTTAGAAGCTTTTTGATTGGTGAACAGTGTAAAGATGCTCCACAGTCATTTTGTTGCCTTCCAATTCTGTTTCTGCTGTGGTGGGCTGACTAGCAATTTGCTTTTAAACTTATCTCGTCATTCTTGTATTTAACTTATTTGCCATTAATAAATTATAGCAAATGAGTGCAGAATAGAGTAATAAATCAAATTTATGAATTAGCAAGTGAGGTTTTTCTTTTAACATTTCCAGGCTGAATACTAAAAATGGAACTCACCTGTGACCAGCAGAGAAGCATGACTGAAAACTGCAGGCCACATTCTTATCACATTTAACAATCAGAAGATTTAAATTACTAATACCCACGATTAGGAAGAAAACAATCAGTTCACAGGCCCCTTACATTTTGCTGAAACAATCTGTACGTACCAAGATAGAAGCCAAATAACTCTGGACATTCTTAGTTGTGTGTTTTGCTGGTACAGTCTGGTTTCTAGTAGAAATAAATTCACTGAATGCTGTTCTGCAAAACTATACATTTAAAGAAAATAAACAGAAGGTAGCCATGTTTTCAAACGACTGAAAGCCACAATGCTTCCTCCCTTAACCAGCAGTTTCACTACGATGTTTACAACTGAAACTTCTGGCTTGGAACTGCTCAGAGTACAGCAAGAATGTCTGCTGTAGATCATCTTCCCAACATAAAAAGGAAGACATGGGAAGCCAACAAAGAAGGAAGACTGTGTAGAGAGCTGCTGCAGGCAATAGCGTCTGGCCCAACTTGGCATAACCCAAAGCCACTGCTTGTTAAGGACTGCACAGTTGAAAGAGTTCCAGCATTTGAAAGTACAGGCCTACTCCCAGAGTAGAGTTTGGAGTGCAGAATCTCCAAAAGGCATGATAGACACCTGGAGTAAGAGGCCACTTCCAGCAGCCTTTTGCATCTACAATGGAGCCAATCTTCTCATCAGAGAAACTACATGGTAAACTCCTTCTATGAGGTAGGAAGTTTCGTAAGTTCAGTGAGCTTTAGGATACAAAGCACTTTGGAAGCTGGTTGGGAATTAAAACAACAGCCCTGAAAAGTCTCTTTTGCCTCACTTTTCTTAGACCCAAACATGGCTGGAGCAATCATCTGTACCATTCCCACAGGACTGCTGCTCTCAGGCTGCAGCAAGGTTAACGATCACAACACTTCATTTTCTTGGTTGCCCTCTAACCTTCTCAGCAATTCTAGAAATGCAGCTCAGGTGTGCTGATGACATATTAGAAACTCTGATTGCGTGTTTGATGTGAGCGCTGCACCAGGCATACTACTTGCTGAAGAAAGTTCCTGCCCAGATGGTTTATGACCAGTTAGCTCTCCCAACAGTTAAGATGAGAAAACTGCAGTCATCTTTTGCCAAGGGACATATACCATGCTGAGATTTGCAGGTTAAAGACTGAACTTGCAGCAACATCATTTGCTAGACATTCTGACTGTAGGTGGGGCCAGACACCTCTGGAAGCACACAAGCAGAAGGCAGTGACCACCCTCTGTCCCTCTAGTACCTAGCTCTTAGAAGTCCACTGCCTATGCACACAAATAGTCCATTTAACAGCTTAATAACCCATTAACAGACCTGTAATTTCCTAATACTTTAAAAAAGCCATTTAAGATCATCACCATCAAACATGCCTTGGTATTTCAGTCTTGGCATCTTTTTAAAAAGAGTAAAGGACAAGGAAAAACATTTGGGGTGAATGATTAGATTTGCAATTTGAATGAACCTGATTTGATAAAAGGAGAGATACACTTTACTGTGTATACCGTACAAGGGACATATACAGGTACTGTGAGTGCCTCTGCATATGCTTTAACTCTCTTGTGTTTTAAAGGTGAGTCATTAAGCAGGGAGTTAGGTGGAGAGAGAGGATGCAACTGTGATCTTCCTCCTCAACAGAGCAGCCCCTAGGGCAGGGCAACTGGGACGGCTGCTCTGGGCCTTGTGTTTCCATGACCAATATATGGCCATACAGGAGAGCCTGCAGTGGTTGAGATGCCCCAGGTCCACACGCTGCCCACATACTTCTAGGGATGGCGCTGCTCCTCCCCTCAGGGGGAAGCTCTACCTCAAAGGAGTTATTCAGTGACATGCCTGAGGACTGATCAGGCAGCAATGCCGAGGATGATGCTCTACCAAGGCTTTTATTTTGTCCCTCCTGAGGGATCAGGTACTTCAACAGAAGATAGGGCTGTTGCCATCCAGGAATGGTTTCCTCATCCTTAAGTTCAATACTTATGTTGTACTCTCAGGCCCGTAAGTGAAGGCACTCCAGCAGCAGCCTGTACTATTAGCCTGTTTCCTCCCTCCTGGGAGGATGGGCCAACGAGGGGGAGATAGCAGCAAAGAAGCAATCCTGTTCCAGTTGCTTGCCTTTCAGGAGAGTGACCGGAAGCAGCTTCTTGCTTCCTCACACTGATTACTCACTCTTGGCAACAATGCTGGAGGAAAGGGTGGATTGCTGCCAATGCCTTGATCTTCTACTTGCTCACTTTCAGAGAGCAAGAAGTGGGTCAGAGAGTAGGGTGTATCAGATGGGTGGGTGATGGGCCGAGGGAGGTGGCAGGCAAGCACAGGCTGTGGGGCGCCATATCAATTTGCTGCCACTCCCAGCCCATTGCTCACAGCAGCCACTTCAGCTGGCCTCACGTGTGAGATGGTCATAGGTACACTGTTGCCACAGGCACACTGACTTGATCTTGTATGTCCCTTTCAACTCTGTGATTCATAAATATAAGGGGTCTGGTGAGTGGCAAATTCCTGATGAACTTTGTTCCTTGCCCTTTGCAACCTGAAGTAGTTTTGCATCTGAGGGCACAATCCGAACCCCTTATATCATTGCTTTCCAGCACTGACATAAGAGCAATGCAGCTCTGAGGTAAGGGAACAAACATTCCCTTGCTCTGAGGAGGCCTCTGTGAGTGCCACCCAACTGCAGGATGCAGCACATGTCCCATTGACACTGCTATGCCAGTACTGGAAAGCACTGACATAAGGGGTTAGGATTGTGCCCTCACATTGCATTCTGACTTTTCTGCACAAAGTTTTACGAATTCCTCTTCCCCATTTCATCGTTCTGAGGGAGATAACTCAGATCCAAGAGAACAGGAGAGTTAAGCAGAAATTCAATTTCTACAGAGAATGAAGCAGTGAAGCTGAGGCCCAGTCAGGCAGGATTCTCCTGACTACACAAACTGGAAGAGGAGCTTTGGTGCCAGTAGGTTGCCCGATTAACTTATATTTCCCTTAAACCATGTCACTGGGAGGACAAAAAAATGGTTTCTCTTTTCTTTCCCTCAAAGCAAAAATAGCAAAACATGCATTTTTGACATTAAAATTGCTTTATCAACCTAACACAAGTTCCTTTGACCAATTTACAAAATCCTTTCAAACGCACACAATCACAGAAGAGGAACAGCATTAAAGATGTCCTGAAAGTATAGGTCATCCTGCCCAATCACCTTCAACACCTCCCAAAGTTGTAAGGATAAACAGCTTCCCTTAAGTAAACTGATTGCCAGGCTTTCATCTTCCCTTTATTGTTAACGAATAATAAAGCAGAATAATGAGACTGTATGGGTATGAAAAGTCCTGCCTTAGAGGCTCGCATTCTGAACATAAACGTGCATGATGGCTACTATGAAACACAGGTAATTTGGACTTGCCTTGGATTAATTCTGACCTGATACAAGTCTGTGCCAGAATAACTCCCACCCAGTTTTCGTAGTCTCCTATAAGACATGTATCAAATAAAATGGACTCTGATCCATGGCAGCTTATGCCAAAGCTGGTTAAGTTTTAAGGGCACTAAAAAGTCTCTCTTGTTAACCCAGTTACCCCACTGAAAGCTGCCACTTAGACATGCAGCATTGGCATTAAAATAAAATAAAAGGAATTCCTTACAAGCCCATTGTAAATATTTTGATGGGAAGAGAGTACTTTACAACAAACTAAAAAACCATTCTGAACCCCAAAAACTCAAGAGCTTGCAAGATTGATGTTAACTTCATAAACAGAACTCAATGAGTTAACATTATCATCCCCATAATGTTGATGCTGGGAGTTGATGCTGAGAGTAGCTTGCCTAAGACCACCTAGTAAGTTCTAGGGGGAAAGGACAGTCCCAATTCACAGCTCATTCTTTTAGCTGTTATACCAGCAAGCAGGCGAACCCAATTCATTTTGCCAGTTGAAGGCAATGGACAGGTTGACTCAACAAAATGCCTCAATTAGCCAGAAAACTGAGTTTTAGTATATTAATTACTTGAGTTCATAACATGAAGGGCTCAAAGTGGCTTTGTTGTTCTTGGAAAATGGCCTGTTAAAAGATGTCAAAATCCCTGGACTACAGTAATTTAATTATCTCTGCTCATTGTGCTAACAATTGAAATTAATTTATTGTATTTTAACTGTGTTGTATATGCCTGAAACTGGTTTTTACAATTTGGACCATTCAGTTTACTACCTGTATTATGTATTGGGAAAGTTAAACAGTGGACTCTGTTTGTGCCTAAGCAGGCCACATGCTCTAGAAAGGCAACCACACTTTGCCTTGGATACACCTCCCCTATCCAGCAGAAAGTACAGGGAATAAAAATGCATCAAGAAGAGTTCAACGTGTTGCACCTGCAGAGAAAAAGGCCATTCAGCCAACACATATCAATTTTTGCATCAAAGAAGTAAAATTCACATCAGAAGAAATGCCAGCTTAGAATTTGCCAATAAGATCTACAGCTTTTTATTTGAGAAGTATTAACTTTCCTACCTTAATTACCATATGCTCATCATCCACCCAGAAGACATTTGGATCCCATAAAGGTTTTCAAGTGATGTCTCCTGTAAAGAAAAAGATAGTGGTATTTGTCTTTTGGCTGAGCTAAAAATTTACCAGCAAGACGTTAAGGAAAGATTCAAAGGCCATTTACCATACCTGCCTAAAAACCCACTTTCTTTCTGTCTACTGCCAAAACAGAAACAGTAAAAAAACTAATTATTTGATTATAAGATGAAGAGAGGAGATTACACTTGTTCTTTTATTTAAAAACACCACAAAATACTAGTTAACTGTATTTGTGCTGCAATTCCAACAGGCTAGTTTTCCCATTGCTAGTTCCAAAATATGGCAGACAAAAGTTGTGTTGTGATAGCTGTACAGTTCACCATTCACTGAAACCTTTCACACACACAATTGAGGAAACTCCTGTTTCTAGACTTAACAAACAGCACCACTAGCACCACCATCTCCTCCTCCTCTAATGGCCACAGAGGAAATGCTAGGAACCCAGCATTCCTTCTGAAGCCATTACAGAAAGAAATAGCACTAAATGCTAAGGGAGAGAGGTGAGTGAAGTTGTTGGTGGGGAGTGAGTCTTCCCATTATTCCAATTGCAGCAATGCCAGAATTAACTATACTATAATACAGTGTTTCTCAAACTGTGGGTCGGGACCCACTAGGTGAGTTGGGAGCCAATTTCAGGTGGGTCCCCATTCATTTCAATGTTTTATTTTTAATATATAAGACTTGCTGCTGCCATGGGTATGTGACTGCATTTGGGAAAATGTTACAGATCTGTATTTTGAACAGGCTACTATGTATATGCTTTTAACAATAATAGTAAATGGGACTTACTCCTGGGTAAGTGTGGGTAGGATTACAGCTTCGAATCCTTTCCCTGCTTCGGTCATGACATTACTTCCGGTAAGTCCTAAAAGATCCTCATTCTTTAAAAGTGGGTACTGGTGCTAAAAGTGTGAGAACCACTGCTATAATGAATAACTATGTATCTTTTAGAGCTTGGAAGGAGCACAAAAAAACATGTAGGTACAGCAATGACAAAATCTAAATATGAGGGATGTCCTTTAAGAGCTCAGAGGAGCAGGGAGATATGCAGGCAGGACTACAGCAGTAAAGGACATATGTGTAGGGAATGTTCAAGTCTAGTTTCTCAAAAAGTTGAGCGCTTGAATGCAGATAAACCTGTAACAGGGAGATTTAAAATGGGCATCCCCTCTGTGCAACAATTCCTCACTTGACTCCCTAGGGAAAGAACTTCTCCCATTAAACCAGAGAACATGGAGTTGTGATTTTTAACAATGGAAAAACATCAGTATTTGAACACACACAGCTGCAATAGGATTTCAGCAGTGAAGTACAGGAGAAGACATAAAAATGGGACATTATACGTACTTTGCTAAGAACTATACCACAACAGCCAATTTATTAACACTAACCATTGCTTAAGGATATTCTGGTCTAAATTGCTGCAGTAGTTGCTCCTCATACACCAAACTTATTAGCATTCTCTGCAAAATACTGAGTTATAAAAGGCCTGTTTTGCCCCTATTGCTCTCCAGCCAGTTCTAGTTTCACTCCTCCATACTTCTGATCTGCCAGAGAGATTGAGATTGAACACAAGATAATCGACCTACACGTAATGTTCAGAACTAACAGTGTTGTCTAAACTAGTACATGACAGCCTGTCAGAAAGTATCAGAGCTCCCTGATATTTCCTGTCCCTCTGAAAAAAACAGATTTTGAAGTTAAACCAGTCAAGAAAACTGTGCCAAGAAAGCAGACAGTGGACATTCCAAGGTACATAACAAAAAGAGGTTAACGAGTGAGGAAAGAGATTCAAAAACCAATTATTTGCTTGCCTTTAAGTACCACCTTCCCTTAGCTGAACATCATTGTCATTTACACATTCTTTTCAACATCCTCTCAGCCACCTTGGAACATAATTTGGTAACAATTCCTACTTTACTAATCAAGAATGGATTTCTTCATTTACACCCAAGTCCAGCACCGTTCAGTAAACAAAACAGCATGCAAGGCTACAAATATACAAAGGCACTGAGGACTATGCAAAGGTTCGAGATTCAAGTTCCTGAGAGTGAAGGCATTTAAAGTACTATTCAGGGGCCTTCATTATCAATGGGGGTTCTGCTCCTAGAACTCCTGTGGATATGGAAAACCATGGGTATTAAAACCCATGGTTTTGGGGACTCCCACAACACCCTCCGAACCTGGCCGGAGCACAGCACTAGTCAGGCCCGGTGGGTTTTCTGAGGCCCACCAAGGCTGCACCTGACTGCCTGCAGCTGATGCAGATCTCAGAATGCCCCCAAAAGTGACATTAAAAATGTCACTTCCAGTTAATGATAAAACTGGAAGTAACATTTTTTCCCCGAGCATTCTGAGACCTGCAGCAGCTGTGGGCAGTCGCATGTGGCCTCTGTGGGCCTCGGAAAACCCTCCAGGGTTAACTGAATCTGAACATAAGAACATAAGAACAGCCCCACTGGATCAGACCATAGGCCCATCTAGTCCAGCTTCCTGTATCTCACAGCAGCCCACCAAATGCCCCAGGGAGCACACCAGATAACAAGAGACCTCATCCTGCTGCCCTCCCTTGCATCTGGCCTTCTGACATAGCCCATTTCTAAAATCAGGAGGTTGCGCATACACATCATGGCTTGTACACTGTAATGGATTTTTCCTCCAGAAACTTGTCCAATCCCCTTTTAAAGGCGCCCAGGCCAGTCGCCATCACCACATCCTGTGGCAAGGAGTTCCACAGACCGACCACACGCTGAGTAAAGAAATATTTTCTTTTGTCTGTCCTAACCCGCCCAACACTCAATTTTAGTGGATGTCCCCTGGTTCTGGTGTTATGTGAGATAATACCAGAATGCTTATCTGAGTTCCGATAAGGCTCAAGAGAGGGGCTGGGGGGGCCATTAGACACTTGTGAATAACAGAAATCTGTGGATAACGCAGGCGCCCTGTATAGGTTGAATACACTGGTGGTTCTATCCCCTCTGTCGCCCCAAGGCTGTGCCTGGAAATCCCTCCCCCGACCCAAAAGTATGCGGCGTATGGCCTCTGTGGGCCTCAGAAAATCCTCCCTTGCAACCTCCCCATTCCTACTGTCCCTGCTGCCCATCTCAAGAGAAGGCCTTCCATGTCCTTCTGGGTCTGCACCACTTTGGCAAGGCAAGCAATGCCACCTCCTCTGCTGGCCGAGTAGCACCTCAGCATGCTTTGCATCATGGCAGCCAGTGCCTAGCCCTCTAGAGCAAGCTCAGGTGTGGCTGGTTCAAGCCTCACTACAGGGCCAGCACATTTCCCCCGATTATTCAGGGGGAAACCAATCATTCAGAAGAAAAATAACATGCTTGATGAATTCCTCTGTACAGAAGGCAAGTCCCATTGATTTCATTATGGCTTATTGCAGGCAAATCAACAGAACTGAGCAAAGGTTTGCTTTGCTTGTTGAGCAAAGGGCTTTGTCGCTATGCAAGAGCACCACAGGCCTTCATGGCTGCAACAACAGAAAGGACAAACTACATACACTAACATGGGCTTGGTAGCTGGAGGAGGAGGAAAGAATTCCCATCCTAATATGTGCCAAAACTCAGGAACATTTCTTAAACTGATTTAAATATCTTCAAAAAAAATTGTCAGTTTGATCAGTTAAATATTGCAGCCCTAGTTTCAAAAATAAGAACAGTACATACAGTAGTAAAAAAATTGCTGAACTGGGCAAAACGACTAATTGTGCAAGTTGCATAATTTATACAGAATGCAGCTGTTGGGGCATAATTTGTTTTCAGCTGAGTGGAAAGTGCCACAGTCCTGATCATTTGAACTTTTCTGCCATTATGTCTCCTACAATAACCATCACATTCTGCTTGTAAGCTTTCTGAAGCTTCTAACTAGTGGAAATAAAGGACTGGTGAAGGAATAAATCTTTGGTCTGATGTAAAATTTGCTGATGTGAGATTTCTGGCTTTTACCTCATTTGTCATCCTCTCCGTAACACTCGAAAGTTTTAATCAAAACAAAACAGTTGAGAGTTTGCTTTCTCCATGATGCTAAACAGTCCTCTTCTCAACTCATATGCTTCCTCAGGCTGCCCCAATACAAAGGAATGTCATATGGGTTCAAATGAAATCAGCTGAGGGCTTGGACCAACTTAGAAACCTTCAATTACCTTTGGTACCTTTCTTTCTCAAGAGACAGGAAATGTGGGGCAGCAAAGTCAGAAAGCCCTTCAAGAAACTTAATACAGCGCACACACAAAATGCTAGTTTCAGTAGTCTAAAAATGGCTCTTGCTTCTAACAGCAATAGGATGTGCTTCGTTTTCGCGTATGTTTGTGTAGAGCAAACCTGACTGCCTTTAGAATGTGTGTCAATGGTAGTCAAATACAGTTATTCTCCAATGGCAATACACTGGAGACCCATTTAAGAACAGATCCATACAGATGATGGCATCTGCCCACATTCAAAAAAACATTCTGCCACAAGAAGCATTAATATGATCCAACAAGTACAATGGAAAATCCCATGCACCTAAGATTTGGATGAAGACCAGCACTAGCTCCACTGTGAGCAGGACTTTGCAAATGCTGCAGTTCTATGAGAGCACAGGATGTGCTCGTGAGCGTAGAACTCTGCTTCCTCAGAAACCTCACCTCTATTTTTCTTTTAAACAAGCAGATAGCCCTTACGACCGCAAAGCTATACTTGATCACTTCTGAGCAATGCCTGCTAACATCTTTGAAGTCAGAGAAGCAGCTGAATCAGCTTGTCAGCTGTTAGATGCAGGGTTGCAGGCCCTGTCCCCTCATAGGCTCAGACTATACAAGTGTCATCTTTATGTTCATAATTTATATACCATTCAAGAGTCCTGGTGCAGAATTTTTAATATTATCCACAAATAGTTACAGCTGACTGTCCTTATATAACGAGGAATCAGTGTGCACTGGAGACAGGAAGCCACCTCAATTTTGAAGTTTTAAAGGAGGGGAAAGGGCTCTTCAGAACAGCTTCCCCTGGTCATGAATGGCAAAAACAGATGGGCTTAAATTTTTGTTTTAGCTTGAATTTCTAGTATTTTTATAGCTTTACCTGTATTATTTTTAATTATATATTTCTCCCACAAGAGAACTTAAAGTGACCGACAAAAAAAGTTAAAATAAAAATCAATAGCAGCAGCGAAAAACTTTGACCAAAGCAATCAATATCAAATCAGAGGCAGAATAAATCAAGTCACAAGAGCCTAGGAAATGCCTGCTGAAAGAGCTGCACCTTCAGTTCCTAGAGAAAAACTATAGGGAGGAAGCCAGGAAGGGGCTACCAAAGAGAAGGCATTTTCATACATTACTTGAATTCCCTGTGGAGAGAATGTTCAGTTTTATTTAACAACCCAGCATTCCTCAAGAACTGATTGAGTTGGCAATGCTCACCGAGCTCTCTACATTCTCTGCGCCTCCCAAGAAAGCAGAGATCAACAAAACTAGACCAAGCATCCAGAAATGCTGACCTATAAAATGGGACAAATAAAGGCTCATAGGAACATCACCGCTTCAGATGACATAGTGATGTCTAAAAGTTATGTCTATACTGAATATAGAATGTGATTTCTGTCTGAGCCGTACATTACAGTGTGCTCAGGAATGGAAAGAAAGACCTATTTCAAGCTTGCTCCAGACAGTGCACGCAGCTGGAGCATTGTACTTTAAATCAGCACTGGCCAGCAATGCAATGGCATCCCTAGAGTTTGAGTCACCAATGCGGGAGGCCAGTGCATCACCCGCAGGATGGACCTCCTTCAAAGCAGTGGGTGTGGCAACACATTATCACCCCACCCCTGCTGGATTTTTGGCTATAACTTTTGATAGAATAGAGATATTTCAACACAGTTTGTTTCATTGCATTCTGCTGCAAATTACACATTGTATATAACATGATGGTATTATTTTGAAAAACCGTGATTTTAGGAATTTTTACCAGTGGTGGTGTCACCCCCCCCTTTGCACATCACCTGATGCAGCCCACACACCCCCAGCGATGCCACTGCACCAATGCATGACTGTGCAATGCTTCCCCAGGATGTCTTCCCACATTTGAGAAAGCTCTGTGCCTCTCCTGCACATTGAGGCAATCCTGATCCCTATCCCAGTGTACAAGGTAAGCAACAATCCTCTGATCCAATCCTTCAAGTTTGGTCCTGGGGGGAAGAGCAGGAGTCATCCCTGCAATTGTAAACCCAGCCCAACAGCAGGATGATCCCATCCCCTTCTCCACATTCAAACTTGGCACAGGCTTGGCACAGGCTCCTCCTCTTGAGGAGGCTGTCAAGCTCCTCAAGAGCCCAAAGTCAAAACCACCATCATCTCAAACCTGTACAGCAGTCCAGGGATCTGCCCCACAGAACTGGGGCTTGGAAATTTACATAGAATTGTGTAAAGTAAGAGAATTATGATTATATATAGATTTCAGCTTTTCTTAGAACTGAAATTGGACTGCATATGTGCAGCACTGTACTGTATAAAGAGCCTCAGCAAGAAAGGTATTTAGCTCTTCTGGTTCTTCACATAACTCTCCGAACACCCTGTTTTCAGACAAAGTCATTTCTGGTCAATAATCTGCAATGCAAAGGAAGCACTCTAAAAATTGTATGGGAAAGCAGATTAAGAGAAATGGCTAGCAAAGGAATTTTAAAGATGGCTTCAGGAAGATACAGAGAGGAGACAGCATTTTCCTCTTGCAGCAACATCCTGTTGGCTTGATGCTATCAGCTTGTCATGATTATTTCAAATGTACTGTGACAGCAAAAGGGTTAAAGTAGAGTGTCTGCAGTATAGAAATTGAAACTGGCATTTGAAACTCAGGATGCTAGGAACTGTCTGCTCATCATCCATTCAGGCTGCCATCAGCAATATCCTCCACACCCCAATCACTGCACATCATCTCATTACCAAAGGAGTACAAAAGGATGAACTAGAGGGTGGGGGCACCCAGTAAAAGAAATGAACCAAATGGAAGCAACAAGGGATATCCCACTCCTACCCAATTCCTAAAGCCAGGATGAATAGAAGTATCGCTGGAAACTCTCCACTGAGTACAGAATTTTACATTTTCTTTACTGATGCTTTGGGTCTCTTGACTCTCTCTCTCTTTCTGAGCTGGGAGCTCACAGAATCTCAGTTATAGTCCTGCAACTTCTGCCTCACCAAAATCAAAGCAGAAATTGAAAGGTTAACCTTGGCCACTGTCCCCACTATACTATCTTCTGGCCTTATGTGCACCCAAACTGAGATACATACACCAAGAACAGAAGGGAAGAGATATTAAATGTATGTCCACAAGAGAGTCAAGGATCCTCTCTTGTATATCTTTTTCATCAATTAGAGCAAAGATCCATAGATTAAGCCCAGGCCTTCTCCTTAACCAAAGCTGCAGCTACTGAAAGTTTCTCAGATCTGTCGTGTAAAAGGAAGAAAGGACAACCTTCAAGGAGCTGCAGCACTGATTAATACTAACAGTACAGTTAGAGACCAACTCGCCCACAGCTAATAAAATGTTTTGTGGCCAGTAAAGACACTCACATCTTCCCTACAGTCACTGCTAAAAGGCCACAGTGAGCTCCAGTCCCAGTCTTGCACTTCAGCTGGACCTTGTGTTTCTGTTCAGACTCCAAACTCCCCATTTTTAATTAAATCTTTCTTATGTGGGGAGGGGCGAAACAGGATCAATGTTCTTGTTTGCCACCTTTTATTGGAAAGGTGGAAGTAAAATGTCCTTTGAAATAAAGCAACTGGTTCTACCAAAGTAATGTGCAAGCATCTTGTACAGATGTGGGGCAGTGAAAGATAGATAAGGAATCTGAGAACTTGATGCCTACAGACTAACTATGCTCTGATTTGCATGTTCTCACTGCGCACTGTTTTTCACTGACACACCTAATTTCCTGCTAGGAGTTCTAGTAGGAAGAATATTTCAGACATTTCCTGTACTGAACAGAACTATAATTAGATCTGCCACCAGGGGGCATTCACCACTGCAGGCTGGGTGCGTGGATACCAAAACACACCCAACTATTTTTTTGGCCAGACTTATGTTTCAGTACATTACAAAATTCTGAAGCAGCCAGCTAGTCTGGACTTCACTGTATGAAATTCCATGAAGACTTATTAAAGCTCCAAAGCTTTGAGAGGTAGGTTGCATCACCCCCCTACCCCGGCCCACTGGGAAATGTTTAACTGCCACCCTATGCAGAATTTTACCCACTGTAACAAAAATCATTTTTCAAAACACCTCAGATGCTGAGCAAGCTTTGGCTGGGCTGCCCTAGGGCAAGATCCGTGAATTCTTGGCCAGAGTCCATGACGTAGGGATTCCCTAAACAGAAGTATGTGGAAAAGTTTACTTGCCTCAAAAACAATGCTGGGAAGAAAAGCAATTTATAGCACATAATCATATTAGAATTCTGTCTCATCAAAGCAATATTAATGAACGTGTTTGCTTCTCCTGACGCTGAAATTTGGCCAAACTCTTTCCACCTCATATCCGGCTTACAGAACAGGGCTCTCTTTTTGTCAATTAAACACACTGCAGCTGGATGTGCCAGCTAATTGAAGGGAGGGGTAAAGACTTCCAATTCCAACCATTTTCATGCCAAGGAAGAGATACATTCTTACGGCCTCATTAGAGATCTACTTATATACAAAGTTCACACAAGGAAATGTCCCTTCATCACTTGACTACTCAAGAAAAAGCAGGGCCAGTCATCACTTTATGAAGAACCAGGGCCTGGAAGAGAAAATGACCATGATCCATTTCCCATTTGAAGCATTTGGGAACAGTTCAAATTCCAAACATGACTAGACTTCCTGCCCATCACCAACTCTGACTGCCAGGATCACAACCCGACAAGTCCATTGTGATCATGCAACAAACTCCAGGCCTTATTCTCAAACAAGAAGTTACTTCAAAGGCAATTGAATTTCCAGTCGCATTCTCCCAAGGAGTGTAATTTTGACCATTTGAAGTCAGAACTTTGGTTTCTCTGTGAAAGTGAAACACACTGCTGAGATGAAATTAGGTTGTATTTTAACAGGCAAAAAAAAAAAAAAGTGATAGCTTGAAAACTAATCAATCACTACACAGGGCACGGAATAAAGATAAAGCAGCATAAGCAGTTGGCTAGGGACAAACTCCCTTGTGAAAGTTTCATATGAATGAAATGTCCAGTGTCCAACAGGAGACTGTCTCAGTGGGAAATGCCCACTCAGCACAACTTCCCCCATCCAATAAGTTAGTATCCTCGACTCACACACAGCACTCAGGATGCTTTACAAAACTAGAGCTACTTTCAATGTATTAAAAAGCCTGTTGCAAGGGCTGGGAAGGTAGCCCATAGGACTTAGCTTTCCTTTAGCTGGAGGACTGGCTATTAAAAGGGGTGATGGCACCTAGTTAGCCCTGAGGAATCGCACAGCTGCCTGTTTGGAACATTTGGTCAGTCAGGTGGAGGTGTGCAAGAACTTATACTCAACTTAAGGCTATTTGTGTAGTAACTGTGTCCTGCTTTCTCACAGAGTGCTGACCTTTGAAACAGTAGAAAGCACAACAATTTAAGAACATGCATTTCTGACTCACTGGGAGTGTTGGGCCAGTTAACCAGGAGCAGGATCAGTCAAAGACCCAGGACCAAGACAGTCGGCAACAGTAACAGACCCTTTCTGACTGCCAAGACAGACCAAGATGTGTACACAGCTCCTGATCAAATGGCAGAAAAACCTTGCTAGAACAGAAAATCTTGCTCACTCTTACACTCTCTGCACTTTATTTGCAGGAGATCAAAAAGCCACTGAAAGCAGGAGGTGGCTGTGGGTTTTTTGAGGGCTGCCAAAAAAGACCTTGCTGGCCATATGTTGGACCACCCTGAATTGGAAGGTTCAACATATACAACTCAGGTTCTCCACATCTTAGATCAGAGAGAAAGAGAAATGTGAAAGGAGGGCTGCCCCCCCCAAAGCAAGTGTCTCTTCCTACTCTTCCCCACTTCTTTCAGCTATATATATAGCACATGCCAGATTTGAAAGCTAACACTTTATAAAATATGGAAGAAAAAAAGAATCCTATACATTTGATGACCATTACTAAATTACACTTTATTTCAAAGAACTGGTTAAGGCTTTTTTCTTTAATTTTTCCTTAACACGAACCACTAACATCTTCAAATTTATCAATTAAGATTTAGTTATGATTAAAATGTAGCAAAAGTTGCACTTAAAATACAAGTTATATACTAGTCAAAATCTTGAGCAGGTCTTTTGGAAGTGGAATTCTGGGCTCTCTCCTTGAGGAAGTGTGTGTGTTGGCAACCTTCAGTCTCGAAAGACTATGGTATCACGCTCTGAATGGTGGTTCTGGAACAGCGTCTAGTGTGGCTGAAAAGGCCGATTCGGGAGTGGCAATCCCTTCCACGCTGGGAGCAAGTGCAGTCTGCCCCTGGTCTGCCTCCCTGGCTATGGACCTTCCTCCTTTGCCTCTTTGCCTCAGTCTGTTGGCCAAGTATCTCTTCAAACTGGGAGAGGCCATGCTGCACAGCCTGCCTCCAAGCGGGCCGCTCAGAGGCCAGGGTTTCCCACCTGTTGAGGTCCACTCCTAAGGCCTTCAGATCCCTCTTGCAGATGTCCTTGTATCGCAGCTGTGGTCTACCTGTAGGAAGCTTTCCTTGCACGAGTTCTCCATAGAGGAGATCCTTTGGGATCCAGCAATCATTCATTCTCACAACATGGCCGAGCCAACGCAGGCGTCTCTGTTTCAGCAGTGCATACATGCTAAGGATTTCAGCACATTCCAGGACTGTGTTGTTTGGAACTTTATCCTGCCAGGTGATACCAAGGATGCGTCGGAGGCAGCGCATGTGGAAAGCGTTCAGTTTCCTCTCCTGTTGTGAGTGAAGAGTCTATGACTCGCTGCAGTACAGAAGTATTCTCAGGACGCAAGCTCTGTAGACCTGGATCTTGGTATGTTCCGTCAGCTTCTTGTTGGACCAGACTCTCTTTGTGAGTCTGGAAAACATGGTAGCTGCTTTACCGATGCGTTTGTTTAGCTCGGTATCGGGAGAAAGAGTGTCAGAGATCGTTGAGCCAAGGGTTGAGGAAGTGACCCATAACAAAAGACCTGAATACTTTTAAAGCTCCTCAAAGCTCCAGTTTGCCACCTGGCATGGGAAGGGGATGATGAGGAACATAAGTCCAAAACCTGTGCAACCAACTGTGCAATTCTTGGGATAGCATCCTACATTATTATTATTATTATTATTATTATTATTATTATTATTAACTAGCATTTGTATAACACCTTTTTGGTCATTGGAGTATGCCAATATATTTTACAATATTTTCTCCTGGCACAAACTGTAAAATTAATTGACTGTAAAATTAATTTTCTTAATGGAACACAGCTTCTCTCAATTTTGAAACATTATGTGAAAGATGGCCAGGAATGGGAAGAGTTTCAAGTGTCTGCTCAACTACAAGTTTAGCCTAGGAATTTGTAATCTTTTATACAACATGTTTTATTTTTCATAGTCCTGCAATCCTTAACAGTAGTTGAGAGAGATGGCTCACCTTTCTCATTTTATTTAATTGTTTTCCTGCCTGAGTACATAGGTTAAGAGTAGTTAATTTTTTAAAAATGCAATAGCTCGCAGATGCATGAAAATGAGATTTCACATGAAGTAAGCCCCCACTCAGGACTGACTTAGTCCTCAGTACTGCATCTTCCTTCCGCAACAGAGATACAAAAAAATGAAAGCGAAACAAGGCAAAGAAGCACCATCAGCACCTCCACCTGCTGGTGCATTCTGTGACTTGGATGAAGGGACTGTGACAAGTCCCTTCCATTCTCACAGCTGCAACTGAAAACACCAACTGCCTTGTAAGGAGGAGAAAACAATCAAGCAAAGCAAACCCCCCCCCCCATGTATTTTTCTATTACAATGATTTCTTATTTCCTGATTTCATGTAAGTCACTCTGGAAGAAGTGTCAGTTAAGGGTGAGGAACAAAGAAAGAAAATGAAAAACACAAAAGTTACACCAATGTGTACCATGTCAGAAATAGAAACAAGTCACATTTGTGTGCAAATTTTTTGTCGGATGAATTTTGCATCCTATGCATCATGCAAATTAAAATTTTTTTGCACAATTTATTTCTCTTTCTGCTAGTTACTGAGAGGACAATGGCCTATGCCAGGCACTAGAGCCAACCCTCTTGTTATCAAAAACCATATCCAATCACCCCTGTGACAGTCAAGATTTCAATAGGAGCTAATTATCTTAGTCACTACAAGAGGAAAAAAAGAATGTGAAATTCTGCATCTAATGTCAAGTCCCATGTTTGCACAATATGTTCATGGAACACATCAACCTTTGGCCATTAGACAAATTTAAGGAGGGTTGGGGAAGAAGAGGGAAGAACCACTGCAGGATTAAGGGCAGGAGCTCTCTGCTGAAGGGAGCTTGGATTCCATCCAAACTATATGGCTTTATCACACACACCAGTTTAACCTTTTAGGTCAGCACAGAAAAATTTTCTTGCCCAAGAGCATTGTATATAAAAAAGCTGGGACTATAAACAGCAAAGCAGAATTTCTAAAAAGGTGTTTTTAAAAAGGAATCTTCCCATCACCAGAGACAAGTTTCCTTGGCTGCTGTGATTTTGAGTCACTTAATACACATTTAATGGCTATATACTGCAAGACCAAAGAAAAGGAAAAAAAAAAAACCAACCCCAAAACACCCTCTCCTTTCAAAGGCTCACTTAATCTGGAATTCTTCCAAAGCTCTTTCAGCCAGGCTGTGCAAGTCATGCTTGGGAGGAGAAAAATGAAGCCACTTCCCTCACATTGTTGGTGAAAGAATCCATGGAAGCCATCCAAGTCCCAGTAAAATCAATGGACAGAAAAACCCATCAAACTCCAAGAAAAAAAAGTTCTCACTACTTTCAAAAATGCAAAACCCTGAATAAATGTGCACCAAGGAAATGAAAATTAGGTTAATTAAACAAACTTAAAAGAGTTACCAGTTGGTCGGTCCTGGTATTCTTCGGTAGAAGAGAAAAGCCAATCTCAAATCTACATACAGGCATCCAAAACTCAGTAAATGATGTGCACCACTGTATGTTCCGAACTAAAGAGATCCCAAGGGTGATTACAGAGGATTCCTGCTACAGTTCAAATTGAAATCACCAGCACCCTAATACGAACTAGAAAGCCATACTGCGTATACAAATACATGCCAAAACCTTTTTACATTCACTTCTAAATACAATTCTGATCCCCCCCCATCCATTTCCATAGTCTCAAGGGAGAGATTCCTGGCATAATAGAAACGACACAATGACAATGGTTGGAGAATTTCAGTATAAAATTAACATATTTTGGAACCAACAAGAGAATTTGATTAATCCAACTAGCACTCAGGATCTGGTACAAAAATAAGCACTTTTAGACTCGTGACAGTAAGACAATTATTGCAACACATTGTGTAACGTATAGCCTGTACAATGTTTTATTATCTAAAGGACACATACATCACTTGGGGTACCGTATTTCACTTAATGCAGATACTTTATGTCCTAACTGTTAAGTAGTTTTCAATATGCAATCTCACACTGCAAATTTAACATGCATTACTATAATGTATAGCATATACATAGAGTATAATATGGCAGTATGATAGCCCCACCATCACACTAAATCATCAGCTGAAGTCCCACCTCCCCACCTACAATCAGTATTTCTCTACAGTGACAGTGTTGAATGATAGGAGAAAAAATCCTCCTTGTGATGCTACCCTGGGACATTTGACTGAACAGCGCTCAAGGTTTCGTCTTTGCCTGCAAGAAGTAGTCCCTTCTGCCCACTGCTCTTCAGGCTATAGTTCGCACCCATCAAGGACCCTACTCCACATTCCGATTTGGTTCTATTTTTGTTTAAAAGTGGTACGGCACTGAGGAGGGATAGGATTGGGCCCTAACTGACCTAAACACAAAAGTTTTTCATATTTGTACTTTTTGGGGTTTTGAGCTGCTAGGTATTACTATTTTATTAATTTTTTTATATACTGCTTTTCAAATTCTCATTTCACAAAGCAGAAGTCAGTGATGTGTGTATGCCCTGTCTGTATGGGGCTGTGGGGCAGTTCTAAGTCAGTAATGCACACATCACTTGCTGAAACTTCACCTGTAATATTTTGTTAATCATACACAGGAGAGTGTTTTACTTCTTAACACAACTTTTGGAAGAGAGACTGTCAAAATTAGGTAACTGAAGTAAGTGGACCAATCCCATTGATCCATTATAGGACAGATTAATAACTTTACAGAAATCCATCAAATGTAGGCCCTATAACAGGTTCACCATGATACATTAAACAACCTTCACATCTTGAGGTAGCGTCTCTCTTGGTACCAGTTGTTAAGTCCTTCATTACTCCAGTTTGGAGGGCTGATGGAAACTGACTTGGATATTCCATGGAAAGTTTGGGAAGTTTAGGTGGAAGGTTCTAATTTTATGACCAATAGAATATTCAGGGCTTGTAAGGATGGATGCCGATTTTCCACCTCACCTTCATACAACAGACACTTCCATGCCTGCACAATAAAAATAGTGAATGCCTAGTGTTCTAATTCTAGCAGTTAGGTGGCAGCCAAAGGCAGAAGATCCTTCCTGTCATCGTTCAAGGGATAATAATTTTGCTTAAAAATGTATTCCCTTCTCTCCTTCAGTGAACAACATTTCTCTGGATTAACAAAAAACAGGACTGGAGTCCAATGTACTGCTTCATCATGCAATTAAGTGAAAAGGAATTGCAAACATCATCAACTGAGTTTTCAGACAAAAAGCTAGTGACCCGTTTCTCACATTATAAATATCTATACAAAACGGCAACTAGAGAGAAGCCATTTCCTGCTGCAATCCCAGCTGTTATTTATGGAACTCAAAATACACTGGGAGAGAGGATAAAAAACATTTAATAGCCTGGAAAGCACTGTTCCTTATCTGCTGCCAGTTTCAAAAGCAGAACCAAAACCAATAATCCTTTGTGGAAGGATAACAGTCTTAGACGCATACTGGCGCATGGGCTCTTCCCATTCCTTCAGAACAACTGGCGAAGACTGAAGCAAACCACTCTAGTGGCAAGAGGTGAGAGCTTGTTTTCTTAGTTCTAATGTGCACTTTGTCAATTATCTGTGGAAGTATAAAGCTTCTTCACTGTCTGTCACCACCGAAAACAAAAGCAAGTATGATTACAGAATCTTAACTAGGAGATCATCAACTCCAACCCTACCAACAAAGAAAAGGCAACTCACTACAGCAGTGGTTCTCAAACTGTGGGTCGGGACCCACTTGGTGGGTCACGACCCGATTTCTGGTGGGTCACGAGAAGCTGGAGGCAGCCATCTGGGAAGTTGGCAAAAGACCTAGGCGACGCCATTTTGGAAGTGGGCAAAGCCTGGGCATCGCCATTTTAAACTTCCTGGCATTGAGATGTAACTAAGAGCGGCTTGCACATGTGCAAAGAAAGCAGCGTGCCGCTATTCCCCAGAAAGCATGCTGCTGCCTTCCAGCTGGACCTCCCTCTGCACTTGGAGGCTTCCCTCAGGGAGGCCAATTGTGGAGTGCAGGCAAAGAAGGACGGGGAGAGACGTGGACAAGCCAGCCAGGCTTCTCCCCACCAACCTTCAGTGAGTAGAGACAGACCAGTGTGATCTCCCCTCTTGTGAGCCAGCTTTGAAAGCAGCATCGCCGCCGCCGCCCCACTGCCGTTCTCGTCCTCTGCATCACAACCTCTCTCCCTCTCTGAAATCACCTAGAAGACACGATCCTTTCCTGCCCTGGCTAGCACATCCTCTCTTTAGATCTTTGCTGGGGTGAAGGGGGATCCTTGGTTGCATGATTTTGTTTAGATTAAGCCATTTAGTTATTTGATTTTTCTCTGTAAACCGCTTTGTGAACTTTTAGTTGAAAAGCGTTATATAAATACTGTTAATATTAATATTAATAATAATAATAATGGCTGCCAATAGAGCACCCAGGAGGTGGGGGAGAAGAGAGGGCAAGCCTGGCATGTGGGGGGGAAGTACCCAGGGAGAGTGCTGCTCCCCCAGCTGCTTCTCTGATGTGCACCCTTCCCCTCTTCTTACTTCTCTCTTACGCTGCAATTCTGTCTACTCTTACCTGCGAGTAAGCCCCATTGCCAATAATGGGAGTCAATTCTGAGTAGATGTGCTTAGGCTCGGGGGAGATGAGGGGAAGCGATGCTGTTTATCTTCCTTCTGAGGGGGATACTACTGTTTTTATTTCCTTTATTTACAAAAGCTCAAGCTACTTCTTGTATTGAGGTGCATGAGTAGGGTGCACTTGTTTCTGCCTAGTGCTGAGCACAGTATCAATAGCCACATCAGTGTTTGTTAGTTTCAAGCATACAAGAAGTAGCTTGAGATTTTGTAAATAAAGACAGAAATAAAAACAGTAGTAAATAAATACACAAATATTTTGTTCCAGATGTTTTATTTTTTAATTAATAGCAATGGTAGTGAGAATAGGAAAAAGCTTCTGAGCTGGAATACACTTGTCATGTACAGTTTGAGTTTCTAGGCAAGAACTTCCTGCTTGGTGACATCACTGCCGGCTCTGACATCACAGTGATGTCACTTCCTGTTTGATGATGTCATTTCTGGCTATGACATCACTTCCGGTGGGACCCAGACAGATTTTCATTCTCAGAAGTGGGTCCCAGGTTAAAAAGGGTGAGAACCACTGCACTACAGATTAAGAAAGCCACCTCCTTTTGAACTAATGCAGCCCTAAAATTCCCATCAACTGTCAACTCAGGTTAAAGAGGCAAACAGACTGACATGTATAACAGCAACACATTAGCTAGAAGGACTTGAACCTCTATCCCTAAATCAATTTTCAAAACCAGTGCTCTAAGAAGTCTAGCTGCTCAATCAGGCCCCAAAATAAAGCAAGCATTAATTGATGAACAGAGGGGAAAGATCCATATTACCCAACATTTTAGTCAAACATAGAACGCGTTGAGTTCTTTTTCAGACATTCACTGTTCTTCCAATTCATTAATATTCTCCAGCAACATGTGTGGCTGACAACATCACTTCCCAATTTTGTCCTTCCTCCATATTTCAAGTGCAAGATATTTGGCAAAGGCACAAAACTGATTAAATATAACTTTTCCAGATAGAAGAAGAATCCTTCTCAGTATGACCTAGCAAAACCGACCATGAAGAACACCAGCAGACAATCAATACAATGAACTAATACATTTCTAATAAGGAAGATATTATTCCTTATTCTCAAACTCTTATGGTTCTCAAAATCAGCTTGAAAGAAATGTGGGTTCCTCAAAACTAAAGTCCAGAATTCTAGATTATGGTGAAAGTCTGGATGCAAAAGATTAACAAAGAAATCCTTCATGAAAGTGTTCCATACTTGTATTCCTGGCTGAGAAACATGCACAAGCCACTTCCATTCCAATCATAGGAGGTTTTACTTTGTACAGCTAAGGGAGTGTTTCAGAGGACGTTGGAAAATGCAAGAGCTGCCAGAAGCATTAAATTAGTGCATAGTAGTTCATAATAGATACACCCAAGGAAAGCAGTGGTTTGTTAAGCTATCGTGCTTGACAGTGAAAGAAGATGTAAAGATCTACCAAGCAACCTCAAGCTTCCTGTTTGCACACAATTTTTGAAAGGCCCCTCAAGAGCTCTTTGGTTAAAAAAAAAAAAAAAAAAAAAAGCCTGTTTGCACATTCATAGTTTACGAACTCCATGTTATTTTAGGTTTCAGTTCTAGCATGAAATAAATAACTTTTTCAGTGTAAATATTTGGGAGAACCATTAAAAAGAACATTCAAATAAAAACACAAAGGTGCAATAAGACAACTGTTATTACAACATTTTTAATAGAAAGCTTTCAACAATCTCTGAAATACTTCTGAAAATATGCAGAGCTCAATGGTCGGCAGTTTCTGACTGTCAAGAGCCAAAAGGACCCAGATGTCCTGTTTTTGCACATAAAAAGTAGCCCTTCTCCAATCAGTATTCCAAGTATTCAGTATTTGAGTATTTCAGCAGAAAGACCGGAGCCTTCCCCCATGTGCTGAAGCAGCCACAGCACCTGCCAACAAAGGTAAGGGGGCAGGAAAGGTGGGACAGG
The DNA here is from genome assembly GCF_035046505.1 of Tiliqua scincoides. NCBI lineage: Eukaryota > Metazoa > Chordata > Lepidosauria > Squamata > Scincidae > Tiliqua > Tiliqua scincoides. Next base: position 3,859,468 of record NC_089826.1, read on the forward strand.
GTGCAGGGAGAGCAGAACAGGGGCAGGTGGCAGGTTAGATTTTCTGGATTCCTTTTTAAAAATCTACATGCATGAAGGTTCTCTGGATTCCCCTTCCAGTTATTTCTGTTCTTCATGTGGAATCAAAGGTCACTTCAGAAGATTACCTTGACCTCAAGAAGTGCTTTAAAAGGGCACAAGAGATTGTGAGGAGGATTCACAAACCTGCATGCACAGATCTCAGGGCCCAATCCTATCCAACTTTCCAGTGCCAGTGCTGCAGCAGTGCAGCCCTGAGTATAGGGAATAAAGATTCCCTTACTTGGAGGATGCCTCTGTGATTGCCACTCTACCATAGGATGCAGCTCATATCCCATTGTACTGGCTACACTAGTGCTGGAAAGTTGGACAGGATTTGGCTCATAGTCCCTAAAGGACTTAATTATTTGTACTTTGCCCATTAGCACCCTCTGAATATGATCAGAAGTTTTCAGAGATTGTGAGGAAGTTTTGAAAAAAAATTGTACTTGCCTGAAAGAAAGCATAATAAATGCCATTTCAGTTAAAATGGGAAAGGCAGAAGACTGACTTTATTCAATTTTCAAAATTTCACTCCTCCCTACTTTATTACATATGTAGCACATTAATGTATATAAGAGAACAGGTCTAATAAAGGCTCTTATAACCAAAAATCCAACAGAGAAGGGAAATGGGGACAATGGGAGACAGGGCACTCATATGCATTTAGTTAGGTTACATGTACAGAACTTTGGGCTGCAAGCATTAGGGTATCAGAACCAAGGAGTTGTGCAATTAAAATGTGGTATATGAGAGAGAGAGAAGTGACACCACACCAAGGAACTGTCCTGGGAGAAAGTTTCAGGCACAAGGAAGAGTAAGGGAGGGGGAAAAACACTTCTCTAATGGAGCATGTCTTCAGGCACCTGATGGTAGTAGAGGGACAGAGACAGGTAGAAGTGGGGCAGGACAGAAGAGAAGAAAGAGGGAGATGCACGGCCATGGATGGCTTTGAAGGTAAGGGTAAGGAATTTGTAATGGATCCAGGATCAGAAAGGAAGTCAGTGTAGAGACTGAAAAAGGTGCATCATGTGGTCAAAGTCATCCGGTGTCAAAAAACCACGGACACCAATAAGCATTCCATCTTGGCAATACATTTTATGCAGACGGTATTGATTTAAGCCAAAACTTGAAACAAGAAATAAAGGTTTGATATGTCACTGACTAAATTTTTTAAAATTTCTTCTATTATTTATATGATCATAGGAGCTCAGCTGTTTGCCTCCTTAAGGCCACTGCACTAACCACTGGTTTGGTTCTGGGCACAATCCATGGTGCTAGTGTTGACCTTTAAAACCCTTTACAGCTTGGAACCAGGATACCTGAAGGACTGTCGCCTCTTGTATGAAACTACCTGTTCTATACAATCACGGGGGAGGGGGGCAGGGAGGGTGTTCTGAAGCTTTGCTGGAAGTAATACAGGGGAAAAAATTTTTCCCTTGGTGGCCCCTCAGTTGGGGAATTCCTTCAGAGTTAATAATCTGACCCTCCTTGTTGGCCTCCCAACAGGTGTTTAAAACTTTATTTCATTTTGGTTTTGGTTTTAAATTGTATTTTACATTTTTAATTATTTTGCAAGCTACCTGAGTTACAAGGGGAAGTGGAATAAAAAATATTTAAAGTAAAATCAAAAAGAGACTGGGCAAAGATAATCTAGTTTAGCATTTAGCTGATGCTTAGTAGGACGATCTCCAAAGTATCGCAACTCAGTCACAAAGGTAAACACTGCTACCTAGCCCTAACATGTGTCATTATGTATGGCTGTGCCTGGAGCCTGACTGCTGAGCTGGTTCATAAACACTGCCAACAACAAGTTGCCCTTGACAACTTGAGGTGTCCTTGAGTTGACCACTGAGTCAATTCAAATGAAGCACTTCATATTGTATCTGGATCAACTACATTACACAGATTTGACAGAACTGTGCTCAGGCACAGTTACAAATTCAGAATAATTAAGACATATTCCTTCTCGTCTTGCACTCTCACCATTGTCACGCTGAAGTGGCACTAATGTGCAAGGCAGGTTTAACATAGTTTGAGAGCAACAGAAGCATGTGACCACATGGCACAAACAGCTAGTGGCTTGTCAATGCTTGCATATGGGCAGGGCTGCGTATACTTTGTTGAACAAGTTATCTACAAAGAAAAGCCAGGTGCTTCACACAAACTAGGTGCATTACAAAATTTGCTTCACACATTTCTGCTTTTCTTACCAGACCCAGGAAGATGGCAAAAGAGAGAGCTGAGAGTCTAGAACTCCTAAGCTGTGCACCTGCTCTTGCAGGGGGAATGCAACCCCGTTCACTGAAGATGGACTTTCAATGCAGCCAACAACCATTATTAAAAACAGCAAGTCACCAGAACTGACAAAAAATATTAACAAACCAGTATTACCAGCAGCACATGTGCATACTTTTATTTCAATTGATTATCTCGGATTTTTAAAATTTCAAATTATCAGATTGCTGCCATCACTAGTCTATAGGACCGGTGGCATAGCTGGAAGGGGGTGGAGCACTCAGTCTGGCAGAGCACATCAGTGCAGCGTGCAAGCGGCCCCTCCCTTCGGAGCCATTCCTGGCGTACGGGTCTGTTTTCCTCCCCCTCCAGGAATGGCTCCGAAGAGAGGGGCCACTTGCACGCCGCGCTGAGGCTCTCTGCCAGACTCAGTGCTCCACACCCCCGTCAGCCATGCCACCGTATAGGACAGACTCCATCTCATGTGGACACACTTACTGGTATTCAATTTCATATTTGCAAGTATATAGTATAGATTTTCTACTGCTTAATATAAAGGTGATCACCCTCCATACTATGGTAGTCTGGTTCAAGTGCCAGTTCTCATTACTTTGGAACACACAACCAGCTTAACAAGTCTCAAAGTGCAGAATGTATTAGTTTTTGAAACACAAAAGACTATAGGCTCCCTTAGCCCTAGAAAGAGGATGCTGACTAACCCGCAGCAGGAAGCCCTGGACACACCAAGGGGTCCAATTACATAAGCACACTATCCCATCACGTTCAGTGCTGCATGCCGGCAAAAGTGTACGCCAAGCAAGAGGGAAAAAGAGCATGTGTTGAAGAGAAATACAGTGTTAATACTTGATGAGCATATAAATCAAAACTGCCTTAGAACTGGAAAGGAGGAGAAGGGAGAGAATGTATATGAACAACTCTGCAGGCCATTTGTGAACTGGCATCTTGGCCACAACCCAACTGGGGTAATTGCAGTTCAGCTAACCTACAAATCACCCTGCTCCACCCTACGTCATTTCCCATTACTGCTGTGTCCAAACTCAGTAGTGACGTTAAGCCCCCAAAATCAATTCACTTTAGAAGGTGTGGTTTCTAGTCTTTTTCCCCCCTACTGCTTTATCCTTTCTATGAACAAGCAGCCTTCTCCATGGCCCTGAAGAAGGAGTCAAGGTTCTGTGTTTCACATCAAAATGGAAGTTTTGCAAATCAGGAAAGTCATGTTTTGCAAAACCACTACGAACAAGGCAAGTTAAATTATTCTGTTTGTTGAAATGTTGACTGATTTAATAGGTGGTCACGTTTAGGGTGCTCTCAGTTACAATATGCAACCAAATATACAGAGAACATAAGAATCAGATGGTGTTTGGCAAGGAGAGGCCTGAGGTCCAAGAGAGGCAAAGCAATTTAAATCCAGAACCCTTCTAATCTTGGGATTAACATGATGGTTGAGAGGGGCTTAAAAAGGCAGGCACCCACTTTTTAAATCTGCAGACACAGAATTCAAACCAAATTAATTCTATGAAAAAAGCAACAATTCAAAGTCATGCATATATACAGGGTCTCTGCAAGAGGATATCTGCCACCTCAGAAGTAAGAAGACAGGGGAGCCTTCTGATCCAACTGGGTGGACACCTTCTTTAAGTTTGGTCTCACCAGGGAGCTATTAGGTTCCATGTACACATTGAGTCTGCTGTGCAGCTTCAGATATGCAAGGATGGTAACTTAAACAGACTTAACAGACTGATGGGGAGGAGCAGAAGAGCACAAATGCAAAAGTCTATTCAATCCAAATGTTTATGACAATACACACAAACATGGAAAACATCACTGGTACTGGGGGGGAAAGGGCTGAAAATGGCCCAAGGGGCACAGGGGAGGGGGTGCTGCCACTATGCCATCCACTCCCCCACAGTGCCCTGTATGGAGGCCTCCAGAGGGCCTAAAACAGGGGTGTCAAACTCGTTTCATACGGAGGGCCAAACAGCATTCATGATACCTGCTAAGGGCCGGAAGAGATGTCATTAAACAGGTCATAACCAAAAATAAGCACTTTTTCTCACTTAGGAACTCAATCTTGATCATATTACAAGATATTGGAAAGCCCAATTTTCATGTGGGCTGCCCTTTCAGCAGTAACATCTCAGCACTACTCAGCAGCTAAGGGCCAGATAAAAAGCTTCCGCGGGCCGCATCCAGCCCCCGGGCCTTATGTTTGACATCCCTGGCCTAAAACCTAGTTTTATGTGCAAAAAGTGACATTTTAGGCCCTTAGAAGGTCTTTGGAGGACTGGGGAGGCCCTTCCAGGTCCTCCAAAGGCTTCCTAAGGGCCAAAAAAGTCACTTGAAAACTGGTAGTAGAGTTTTAGGCCTTCTGGAGACCTCAGAAGGCCTTTGGAGGTTCCCTAGATGTGACAATGTGGGGGCGTCAGTGACATTCTTGGGGGGGGCTGGCATTCTGTGAACCCAGCCCTGGATGACACAGGGGCCAGGTTTGCAAGTGCAAAACGCATGACTAATTTTTAAAGAAGCAGATAACATCAGTTATTTCTAGAGTCTGTTAAATCAAGGGTTCACTGTATTAGTTATTAAAATGGCAAATCGCTTCCTATCAGCAGGGGGAGAAATCTAATACCGTGCGCTAGAATTCAGAATGAGGGCTTGGAGAGACCTGCACATCGGGCATGTTGTTCGAAAAACTTAGTACTCTGTCCCTCCCCACCTCAGCACCTATTGTTCCAAGTCTCAACACTTTTTCCTAATAACAACACACACACACACACACACACACAACCACACACTTCTGAAAGTTCTGACTGTGGCAAATAAAGTATGCAAGTATTTCCACCAGGTATGCTGATATGTTGCTGAGCCCAACCAACTGGCTGGTGAACAGTGGTTAGTTCTCTCTCTCTCTCTCTCTCTCACACACACACACACACACACACACACACTGCAGCAGACAGAAGTTTCTCAAAGACCTATTCCAAGACGGAGAACAAGCATACAGAACAGCAAACAAGCCTCAGGTAGCGCTTGCCACCAGGAATTTAACTTATGACCCTAGAAAGTTAGCAGAAGTGGGAGAACCGATTTTAAAAGAAAGAAAAAGATGCTGACTTTTGATCGCATGTGCAGTCAATGAGGCACAAACAGTACATAAGCTGGATTGTTCTCCGCCCCCACTCTCCATCTGCTTTGACTGCAGTTGAGCTGTTGCCCACGAATGTAACCAACACTTTCCAAGGAAGCCTCGCCAAGTCTGGTGAACTACGAACAAGTCACAAACAAAAAGGCAGTTTCCCTTCCACCACTCATGTCCTCACTTTCTCAACGTCTCATTTTTAATCACAAGCAGAACGGAGAAAGATGACAACAATAGAGCCACGCTGAAATAGATTCTTTTATTTTGGAAAAGTCATGTGGATTTTTTAAAATTCTAACTTCTCTTCCAATTCTTAACACAGGCTCTCAACATAATAATGAAATATATAGTTTAAAATAAAATGAAAATATGAGAACACCCAAGAGCTCCACTGTAGCACAGTGGTTACGGGTGCTGTACTTATACTAGGAACACCCTAGTTCAAGGTGCTGGCCAACCACGAAGCTTTCTGTGAGACTGTGGAATAGTCTCTCTCAGACTAAACCAACTCAGAGTTACTGTGAAGATAAAAGGAGAAGAGAACTCACTTACACTGCCTTGAGCTCCTTAGAGAATGTTATATAAATGTGAACAAAACATAACTATCATTGTTATAAGAAGACTATGATCAATCCATTTTGTACATCACACACATACCAAAACTGATAGGGCAAAAGTCAGAACTACCAGGAGAGGACTGCACCACCCAGCACCACTAAATATGTTGAAATACACTTAACATAACCAAAGCTGTCATGTATCAAATCTATTTCCCACTCTGTATGTAGTTGTATATGCTGAGCATATTCAACTGAGAGATTAAAATTCTATTTCAGATTACCGCATCCCCACCCCTTTTAGTGTGAAGATAAACATTGGCAATAGTTATACATCCCATAAAGTTGTTGATTAGGGTAAAGTTTTTTGATTTGGTTAAGTTCAGGCAATCAGTGAGCAAATACCACTACAGAGGGGCCCCGTATCCACGAATTCACTTATCTACTGATTGGTTCTGCAGGGCCCCACTGCACGTGCCCCCCCTCAGTACACTCCCCTTGCCTCCGGTAAGTCCTCTGAGCCCAGCAGAGGATACAGACGGACATCTGTGGCCTCTGCTGGATTCAGAGGACCCTCCAGAGAGTAGGGGATGTTCGCCGGTATCCGCGGTTTCAGTTAACCGTGGAGGGTTCCGGAACAGAACCCCCACAGATACTGTGGCATGCCTGTATACTGGGGCACATCAACATGGTAATATTGATCCTTTTCACTCACATTCTCGGTTTTCATAACTGCACTTGGGAGTGTTGCAGCATGCAAGGCAAAATGCACGCACAAGATAATGCCTAAACTATGACTCCCTATTTCCTAAGCCAAGATCTTGTACCGTAGCAAAGATGTTGCTCCAAAGCAACTTCACTAGAGACATAAAATCTGCAGCAAAAGCTTTGCATGAATCCAATTCAAGTGGATTTAAGGTAGAGAAACACAGTATACTGTTCAGGCCAACACCAGTGCAATGAAACAATCACAGAACATGCTTTAGAGGTAGAAAAGTAAAAGCACAAAGCATTCAAGTCTGTTGCCCACATATATCATAGGATGGTGGCTGAGAACAGGGGCAGACTAGCAGACATCCACAACACAGAACTGTCAGGCTGCATACTATGGAAATTCCAAATAACTGTAACCAGGAAACAGGAAAAGTTGCTAGATTAAGCTGAAGAACCTCCTTTAAAAAAAATAGAGTACCCCCCCAAGAGACGGCTAGCTTCACATTTATTAGGCAAGTCTAATGACAACTCTAGGGAATCCTAAAATATGGCTAGATCTGTATCTACGCGACAGATGTAAACCAGTTTCAAACATGTTTTAACTCACATTTAAGAAACTCTGAAAACCACTGTTCTGTGACTCGATTTTCAGAACTTACAAAATACTACAAATATCAGGATTATCTCAGGAAAGCCTGGTCAAATAGAGCTGAAAATGCGTGTGCCCCTACATGAATCCCCCAGGTCCCTTCCTGTCTAAGGGATTGACTGCTTAGCATTTTAAACTCAGTGTCACTTGTCAAGAAAGAACACTATGCCCATGAAACAAGAAGACTTCCGGTCTGATTGTTCTCTCCTCTGCAAAAGTAACGTGGCAAGCAGGGAGTCAAACTAAATTGAAAAACCAGTTCAGAGAGATGACAGAGCTCGACCTCAAAGCTTCTTGATTGCTTCGAACCCAAGTCAAGCCCTTAAACACACACACAAATGGTAACTGGTACAACAGACACTCAAGACAATTCTTTCAAGGGTTGATGAAGGTTCCTCTCTGCCCCAGCTAGATTTGGAGAAATTAAATTTTCCAGCAAGCCATCTGAGAAGAAGTAGCAGGAGACCAAGCAGACATGTTCTAGGTGGGATGATCTTCCTAATGATCAAGTAGAGGCTTGCCCACTCACAGGCTGTTGTATATCCACAAAGCTGCAGTGTGGAGGATTCCTGAGCAGAGTCTGGAAGCTTTTTTGTTCTTCTGACACTGCCATTCTTCCTTGCTGCCACTCTCCCTTTCATGCTAAACACAATATTTTCCAGTTTATCATGTTACACGTATTTTGTTTACAAAAATCCTATAACGTATGTTACTATACATTTCACACCAAGTTTTTTTGTCCCAAGGCATTGGGAAAACACTAGATTATCAGTTCAGGCACTGCCACCTACCAGGTGGTATTCAGCATTATCTAGTAAAGAGCCACCAGGAATAAACTGTTCAGCTTACAGAAATGCCAGATGAATAAAGTCAGCCTCTTAGAACTGAACTGGCAAAGCTCATCGTAATTTAACTCAGTGAGCTTCTGTAACTCAATTTTCTCCCTCCCCTCCTATTCAAATTTGGGAAAAGATCTGGACAGAGTTTCACTTTGCACATTAACATATGCATCACACAAAATCTACTTGATTTTGTGGGATGTTTCTGAGAAGTTATGCTACAAGCAACAGAAAAAAAAATCCAGCTTGTTTCATATGGGGTTTGAAAGATAAAACACAACTGTTTCAATGCCCAGCAGCCACCTTGGGAGCCACTTTAGGGAGCAAAATCCAGGATATAAAGCTCTACATGATTATTCATATGCCAAAATATATGAAAAATGGAGAGGGTGGGATATTCCTTGAGAACTCTTTTCAGTACTGTAAATGAGGGATTCACTAGATGCTGGTCCAGAACCACCATTCAGAGCACAATGCCTTAATCTTTCGAGACTGAAGGTTGCCAACTAGAACTAGAAATGAGGGATTGGGGTCTTGCAAATGAGGTGCCCTGCTGTGGATTTGGAAAAGGGTGCTTATTTCTCAGAGAGCCCCACTTGGGCTGTCTCATCTCAGGAAGGGAAAAGTTTTCAACTGGCAATAATCGCACTACCTTGTTGCCAGTTGTTCCTTCTTCCCTACTCCCTTCCAGATAACTTCATTCTGAGCATTCCTCCAGCCAGATTTCTTTTCCAGATTCACTTGAAAACAAGCTAGCCACTTTCAAAATAAACAAAGCCTCATTAAAACCTTTAATAAATTAATTATGGTTTTAAAATTCACATTCGCAGAAAATCTCAATCAAGCGTTCCTAGGGAAACACACACTCCAGCCTGAACTGTACACATCAGGACACATCACATCAGGCCTGTAGAACATATAATGCGACGAACTGTACCCATCAGGCCTTGATTGGACCAAGGGGAAGCAAGCACATTGACCTGTCTTCACCTAAGTGGGGAGGGGGGAACTGTGCACTCCACCCCCACATCAATAATTACTCATAGAACTGTATACCTTCCCTGGAGTTTCTCTTCCATAGCAACACTGTATACTCAACATGCAACATCTCTTGAAATAGGGAAGCCAGAGAGAACCACTCTCTGAGTGAAGGAGGGGGGAAAAAAGGCACACACTTTCAATCTTCTGCTGTATGCTCACATGGTCTTGCTTCCGTCTTGCTAGACTCTCTCAGCCACCCACCGCCCAGGGCAGAGAACAAGAGTGAACCCTGTTAGACGGATCATTTCTTACAGCTGCATGTTCATTAGACTGGGAAAACTTTATCTTCTCTTCCCCCCTTCCAAAAACAAGTATTTTTTTTTAGCTTTTCTTGATTCCGGAAGGTTTACTTCAAGTATACTTCCCCAAAAGCTTAAAGTGCCAATGCTTGGCCAAAAAGACAAACAGAATTCAGAGGGAGAAAAACCAACCATGTGTGCCCCCAACAGCCAAATGTGGTAACCCTCAAGGTACAGTCTGTACAATCAGCAGCAGTGCGCTCTGCTGGAAAGAAGTCATTTCCTGGTTCTCCAAACAAACAACTTTTTCATCAGTCAGAACACAGGATGCGACACACACCTCTGAGAAATTAAACAGCTACTCAGTGTTCACCCTACTCCTCAATCAAACACAGAAGAAGAACCCAGCTTAGCTGCTGCCACATCTATATTGGCAAAAATGATGTTTTCTAGCAAAGCTGGTGTACGGCTTATAGGGGAATTTTTTAAAAACCAATAAAAAAATAGAAAGATTTGGGGGAGTCTACAAAGTCCCAACAACGTCAGGTCTTCCCAATACACCTGAAGAACAAGTTCTTAAATGCAAGCTCAGTCAATTGCAGGACTCTGTGTGGGCACTTCTGTGTTGTTGCAACATGATGGTCTGTGAAGCAAAAGATGCCAAGGAAAACGGCTTCTGTAGGGATAGAAAAAACCATCTCACAGGGGCGGGGGAGGGTAATGTGAATCAACAGCTCTGTGTAAACTGCACAGAGACCATGTTACAGGAGTATATTTCCCACCACGGGTCATATCATGCGAAGACAGTTAGGAGTTGTTAACAGCTCTGAGTTCTACAGCAGGGCTTTCCAAACTCTGGTTCATGGGTCAGATCTGGGGTTTGAAGAAAGCTCTCCACTCTGTGAGTGGAGCTCACCATTCTGCCTCCGCGCTATGTGTATTCTCAGTAGATCTGGACACAGGGATGCTCTGGGCAATCGTGTCTGCCCAGACATCCTGTTGCACAACCTTCTGGGATGCTGGGCAATGGACTGCCCAGAGCATCCAGGTGCCCAGATCTACTGAGAATACATGCGGCGCGGAGGCAGAACGGTAAGCTCTGGTCTGAGCTTACTGTTTGGCGATGGCTGTTCTAGAGCAGAGGTTCCCAAACTTTTTAGAGGCCCTAGAGGCTGCTGCCTGAATTATGAATTCCAAGGGATCTGGCTATAATAATGATTGGGCAGCAGTGCTCCACCCCTCTTCCTACCCCAGTAGCAGCTTGATGCACATAGCCTAATCTGCCCTGTCAGTTTCATGAACCACCAAAAATTGGGTCACAACCCACTGGTGGGTTCCAGACCCACAGTTTGAGAACCACAGTTCTAGAAGGAAGGTACAATGGGCCCTCATTATTTACAGGCTTGGCACCTGTTGATTCCACCACCTGTGATGGGCCTCAGAGGACATAAACAGAAGGGACTTCCTGTTCATGTCCACAGCTTCCAGTTAGGTGCAGGAAATAATCTGTGGCACAGGGAGGCCCATGGCCCCCCCATGCCTCAGAACATCTCCTGAATGCAAACCAGAAGTTGCATCCAGGAGGCCTTCTGAGGAGGAGGGGTGATGGGCAGCAGGCACAGTCCAATCTCCAGAGGCCGCAGCGTGATTTCCAGGTAAGTCACTGTAGTGCTGAGACCCCGCTCCCACTGCAACCCCAGCATCAACGGAATATGTTATCCTCAGGTGTTTCCGAAATGAAACCCCTGTGGATAACATGGGCCCACTGTATACCTTCTTACGGTAGTGCTCTGGTAATATTACTCTGGTAATGTTCTCATGAACAACTATTAGTAGGGAGTGCAAATTAAAAATTAAGTGGCTGCTCATATTAGTTCCATGGTGCAAAGCATTAAAGCAGTGTTGTTGTTTTTAAAAGGTGATTAACTGAACCTTAATGAACATCAACAAGCTGCTATAGTATGTTTTACTGCCACTCCAATTCAATATGACTATTTTCAGGACTACATTATATACAATCCTATTTAATTTCAATAATTCTTGGTTGCACTTAAAAGCTATCCAGATGGCAGCTTCATATGCTCTCCACTGGGGAAACCTGTCAGGGAGGCAGTTGGGCCATTGCATAACAAGCAAGTGTAAAGAGAAGCTTAAAGAAGAAAAGGGAGACTGCACAGAACCTGAACAAATTATTTGCATCTTTCTTCACTACAGAAGATGAGAGCAGATACATGTGCCTACCCAGTTCTTCTCAGGGATGAAGTCTGATGAACTGAGTCAAACAGAAGCGACAAGGGACGAGGTTCCAGAGCGTATTGACAAATCACAGAGCAGACAGCCTCCACCCATGAGTTCTCAAGGAATTCAAGACGTGAAATTGGTGATCTCATAAAATTAAGTAATCTGTCCTTTAACTCAGCCTTTGTGCTAGAGCAGTGTTTCTCAAACTGTGGGTCGGGACCCACTAGGTGGATTGTGAGCTAGTTCCAGTTGGAACCCCATTCATTTCAATACTTTATTTTTACTATATTAGACTTGATGCTACCATGGTATGTGACTGCATTTGGGGAAATTTACAGCTCTGTACTTTGAACTAGCTATTACGTATATGCTTTTAAAAATGATAGTTAATGGGACTTACTTCTAGATAAGTGTGGGAAGGACTACAGCTTGGAATTGTTAAAAATTTTCCTGCTTGGTGATGTCACTTCTGGTCATGACATCATTTCTGGCAGGTCCTGACAGATTCTCATTCTAAAAAGTGGGTTCTGATGCTGGAAGCGTGAGAAACACTGTGCTAGAAGGATAGAAAGTAGGTAATGTGACACCAATATTTTTTTTAAAAGGGGATTGGCAATCATCCGGGAAGTTACAGGCCAGTCAGCTATTCTGGATAAACTGGTGGAAGGCATGATTAAAGATAGAATTATGAAGCATCCAAAAGTATCTCCTTGCTGAAGGAGAATCAGCATGGTATCTGCAAAGGTAAGGCCTCCCTTATTAACCATCTCAAGTCAAGTTCTCAACAGGCAATTCACTTTACATTATAGGGTGCTCTCATTATCCGCAAGGGTTACGCTCTCAGTTTGCTTTGGGGGGGCATTCTGAAGCCCACAGCAGCTGCAGGTGGTACTGCACAGCCTGTGTGAGCCTCAGAAAACCTCCAGGTCTGACCAGAGCTGTGCTCCAGTCAGGCTTGGAGGGCTGGGGGTGGGCATTCAGCATCGCAGATAACTAAAATCCGCAGATGCTGAACCTGCGGATAATGCGGGCCTCCTGTATATACTTGAGAATTCCAGAAAGTTTTTTACAAAGTCCCTCACCAAAAGCTCATGATAAACTTAGCAGTATTCCCTAAGTCAACAGGTCCTTCTTTGGATTAGTAACTGAAAGCAGGAATAAATAGGTAATTTTCACAGTGGAGAGGAAAGAACTGGGGTCTTCCAATGATCTGCATTAAGACTTGTGCTGTTCAACATATTCGCAGATAATCTGGAGTTGGAGTAACTAGCAAGGTTTGCAGAGGACACTGAACTACTGTACGTGAGATGGTAAAAACCAAGGCAGATTGTGAAGAGGTCCAAAAAGATCTCTCCAGACTGAGTCAACGGGTAGCCAAATGGCAAAAGCAGCTACAAGTCAAGTGTTAGATGTTGCATATTGGTGCAAAAAAACAAAACAAAACAAAAAATCTCAACTTCACACTGATTAGACAAGTCAAGTATCCCTGGGGGGCTGGGGATAAGAATAGGCCCTCAGTTTGGCTGTACTTGTCATAAGAGGCGACTAAACAGCCACCGGGTAGATGGGACTTAATAGCCTGAGAAGGCAGCTCATCTGAGAGAAGGAAAAGGCTTCAGGAGTCAACCTAGAGGCAAAATCCAGAGCCGGAGTCCCTGAGGCAGTTCATATCTGAACACAGTTACGTTCTGGCAACTCCTGCAACGCTGCTGGAACCAACCATATTGGCTTCTGCCTTTCCATTGGACCATTTCAGCAACGTGGAGAGGGGGGATTTGCTGCATGAGTAACAGTCTATCTTCCATATCTACTTTACCCAGGCTTCGCGCACTGGAGAGGACACTCTGTTCCAGAACCACTATTCAGAGCGCGATACCATAGTCTTCCAAGACTGAAGGATGCCAACAACAAGAGTCAACAGTGACAAGCCAGGACAGAGGTCTCTGAGTCATGAGCTCAACGAATACATTGATCCAGTGTGCTGCTGCAGCACTAAAAGCAAATTTCATACTACAGGTCATTAGTGTTCCCTGTAAAAACTACATGGGTTTTTGCAGAGCCCCGCCCCACCCTTGTTACAGGAGGACTGCTCTGGGGCACCATGAAGGAAGCTGTGGAGGGCTCAGATTCTAGGTATACAGCTTAGGGAACAGTGTTAAGTAAGGAATCAAGAATAAGACTGCCAGTATTATACTGCACCTATATAAATCTATGGTTCTGCCTCACTTGGAACACGATGTCCAGTTTGGGTCAACACACTTCAAGAATAAAATAATTGAGCTGAAGAAAGGTGAAGAAGAGCGAAATCCAAAATGATCAGAGGGCTGGAGCACCTTCCTTATGAGGTATGTCTAAAGTACTGGGGACTTTTTAATCTGGAAAAAAGAATTCTGGGGAGGGGGCTTGATTAAGGTTTATAAAATCATGCGCAACATGGAGAAAGTGGATAAAGAGAAGCTTTTCTCCCTCTCTCAGAATATTAGAACCAGAAATCATTCATTGAAACTGACTGTCAGGAGATTTAGGACAGCCAAAAGAAGGAACTTCTTCACACAGTGAATGATGCGTTACTGGAATCTGCGGCCACATAATGTGGTGATGGCCACTAGCTTGGATGGCTCTGAAGGTGAACTGATTCACAGAAGACAGGCCTATCAATGGCTGCCAGTCATGATGACTATGCACTACCAGTTCCAGCAGCAGCATGCCTATGACTTACCAGTTGCAGGGGAGTACTGGTGAGAGAGAAGTATTTCTGCTCATGGGTTTCCCAAAGGCAGCTAGTGGGCCACTTTGGGAAACAGAATGCTGCGCTAAATGGGTCTTTTACTTACTTACTTACTGAGTGTTAACCTAGAACATTTAAAAAACAATAGTAAAGAACATTTAAGATAATTTTTAAAAATTGACCTGGCACAGCAGGGTTTTTCTTATGGGGTGCTGTGTGAAGCAACTGAAGTGTGGAAAGCATCTAAGAGACTTTCCAAAACTCATTATGAGAATCTAGCTGCATATACAGTACTGCACTATACACCCCACACCATTTCCACAAAACCTTGCATAAAGAGCATTAGACCAGCACAGGTAGAGTGAAACATATCTGGCCATCTAAGCAGATTAGCCAGAACCAGCATAGAAGTTCAATCTGTCAATCGTGTTTAAGGTTACAGAGTCTTATTTTAAGCCTCTCTCTTTGAAAACAAAGTCTAGGCAGCTAACAATCAAAGTTTAAAACAATAAAATACAGCAAATACAACCAGCATTTTAAAAACACACACATACACACACACATGCAGACAAAGCAGCCCCCCCCCCCAAATTACAACCCTCTTTTCACATTCCAGTAACTTTTCAAACACAGAATTCTACAGTGGATAGAAGATGTCTGAACCTAGACAGACAAATCCACTCTCCTTTTCAATCCATAACTCAAACATGCAAAATACTGGTCAAACAACAAGGCAGTCCCCTTACTAGCCAAGTGTACTTCTTTAATTCCAGATCAGAAGGTACAGAAGACAAAGGAACAGAAATATTTAAATGTAAAACACAGACAATAGTAGGATAATTTTCAAATTTAAAGTAAATAACATGACACTACACAACTCATTACTGGCTAGGCCTAGAAGGATCTTCTGTAAAGTACCAGCACTTACTAGTAAATCAGCACAGAAGACGAACAGCACATTCTCAACACTAAGGGATAAATACACATTCCATTTTCAACTGTCAGCAGTTCCCTGGTGCACAGCCACTGCAAGTTACTGACTCTTGTATTTTACAACATCAGAGTATTTGTCAAGCCTGGTGAAGTGGTCAACTCTTGCAATCAAAAAGACTACATCCTCCTAGCAAGAAGTCTGATCAGACCTCCCTCTCCCCCACCTCCCTTCCAAAGGATAACTGGAAGTAATCTAACTTTTGAAGTGTACATAAGACTTACCTTTCTCTATTGTCTATTCGCATACTTCCCCAGCTGGCCACTCTTTCAGTTAAAAGGTCCAAGCCAACTCTTTCTTCTTCCTGTTTTCCCCCATTAGGAGACTTCATAGGACAGGAAGTTACAAAACAGGAGAGAAATGCTTCCAGGCAAACATGCAAATGCTGCTTTACTCAATGGGACATACTTCAAATAAGCATGCAGTGGATTGCGGCCTTAGGGTCAAACCAAACATGACACAGAAGATCTGTGATCAGGAGCTCCTGCATTTTTGTGGTTTATTTCAAAATAGCCATATAAAGCTGCTAATTTGATTAAGGAAGGGAAGGAGGTGCTGAAGCCTTTATTCCAGTGCTTTACCCTGATCAAAATTCTCTCCAGTTGCTACTGGGGGGGGGGGGGGAGATACTTTGAGATGCTGCATTTGTGTTTCTGCACACATACACATCACCAGAGCTAAAAGTGGGGGGATCTCATCCCCAGCACTACTACTTCAACCAAATTGGCAATTTATTTGTATTAAAAAGAAAAAAAAAAACCATGAGTCATGGGAGATCCCGATCATGAACCTCCCATGTCACATCTAGTTAGTCCTTTAATCTTTAACTTGCTTAGTAACTTTCATCTTTCTCTTTAGGGAATACAGATGAAAAACTGCTTAAAGTAGATAATTCTGCTGCTCAGAAGGCTCATGCCCTGTATGGTCAAGATTTGAGATTATGCTCCTAGATTGGATAGTCTTTATTTAATTGTAGACACATGTTTTTATTGTAGTAATGCTACATATACATAAGAACACATGAATCTAAAAAACAAATGGGGAAAGGATTTAAACCATATGAATGTAAGAAGAGCCCCACTGGAACATGCCAAAGGCCCAAAGCCCAGAAAGCTTTTCTTTCACTGCCAGGGCAGCCCAAGCTCCTCTTGCCAGCAGAACCAAGAACAGCCTTCTTGCTGATCAGGCCAAAGGCCCATCTAGTCCAGCTTCCTGCATCTCACAGTGGCCCACCAGATGTCTCAGTGAGCACACAAGTCAACAAGAGACCTATATCCTGCTGCCACTCGCCCGCATCTGGCATTCAGAGATAACCTACTTCTAAAACCACAATAACGCATATTCCATCATGGCTTGTAATTTGTGATTGATTTTTTATCCATAAATCTGTCCAATCCCCTTTTAAAGACACCCAGGTCAGATGCCATCACGACATCCTGTGGCAAGGAATTCCACAGATTATCAGTTCACCACTCTTTAAATATGCTGTATAGATTTTCCAGATACAGAAATACAAGCGAGCAACCAGAACCCAGAAGTATAACCAGTCACCTTTCTCGTGCACTGAAGAGTGGGTTTCCTCAAAACAGTCAGAACGGAAATTTGCATTTAGAATTCAGAACACTACACTTGAACTCCCAAGTATGAACCTCAATAGATCGTGCACAAACCATTTTTCAAATCCAAACTATTTAAAAAGATTTGGCACACGCTATCACATTGGTTTTAGAAGTAAGATGAATTATAAGTCCGTGGTCTCCAATTTCGCTCACACCAGAAGTTACCACCATAAATCCAGAAGTTGCCACCATAAAACCAATAGGTACAGGAACTTGTTCAAATACATTCACAGTCCCCTAGTTCTTGTGTTATCACTGCACTGCCCCACATTTTAACAAAATGTTTTCCTTAAGAGCAAAAGCTTCTTATGCATGCTCCAAGGGGGCTACTATATTTAAGCTCTGCAATGCATAAAAGTGAAGCTATTGCAAGAATTAGGGTATTGTTTTGTTCTGTACTCATTGGCATATCTCATTGTGTGTTCAATAAAGCTAGTGAGCATTTAGAAGAAGATGCAGTTAAAAAGAGGGAAGGCTCGAAAATGAAGGAGATCAACACTACGATGAAGACGGATCATCAACAGAAGCAGAAAGTATCATTGCCCAACCATGGTTTATTTTATGTAACTATGATTGGTTTAATCGTCCAAACCAAAACTTTCAATCCCCTGTATTTTAATTTTGGACAAAGCTGGATTAAACCATAATCTGAACCCAGGGTTTGAAGTAGATTTGTTAACTAAAGTTTGTCATTATCATTATTCTGCAGTGCACCAAAACCGAGAATACTGGCTTAATCCTGGCTTGTTTCAGTGGCTCAGTCCTCACTGTGTCTACAGAGACAATTCTAGGCTAAAAACTGCTTTTGCTGGGCTCTAACTGAACAGTCTCTGCCCTCTACGTC
This sequence comes from Tiliqua scincoides, assembly GCF_035046505.1. Classification (NCBI taxonomy): domain Eukaryota; kingdom Metazoa; phylum Chordata; class Lepidosauria; order Squamata; family Scincidae; genus Tiliqua; species Tiliqua scincoides. The sequence continues at coordinate 3,877,385 of NC_089826.1, forward strand.
TGCCTAGCAACAGTGTTACTCACACATCTCCACCACCACCACCACCATGAAATGCACTTGGGATTTCATCCAGTTGGTTCATCACTGCTGTTGGCAAAATGTTCCTTCTTCAGCAACTCTGTTGCCATTTGTGAGGAGAAGAGGGTGTTGCAAGTTCTTCTTCCGGTGCAAAATGCAGCTGTCAGGCACCCATTCATGGGACACCATTGCTGATGCAATTGCACAGGCTACAAGTGATAACTATTGGTACAGGTTACAACCATTAAAGCCCTAACCATTTAGGACCAATTTATCTCAAGGACTATGACCCCCAAAAGTTGAGCTATCCTGCAAGATCTTTTAGGAAAGCCTTCTTGCAGGTGCTGCCTCTCTCTGAAGTGCAGCTGGCAGCTACCTAACTGGAAGAAGTTTTGCTCAAGGGTAACCCCTGTCCTGTGGCACTCCTTGCCCCATGAAGCACAACAGAATCCCTGGTTGACAATCGTTCACTGTCTGTTGAAGACTTGCCTTTTTTTTTTTTTAGCAAGCTTTTGCTGCTCCAGTATGAATGCTGCTGTATCCAACTTAGTTTCACTTTGATTTGTTCTGAGTTTTAATCACTGCTAACATTTGGTATTATTCTTTATTTTGAAAACTGTATGCCACCTAGGACTCAGGTGGAAGGCAGGGTATTTATAAAACAAACAACAAAAGGGCAGGAGGTCTGATCTAGAGGGTAGGGCCTCCATTTTGCCTGAAGATAACATCCACAAGGTCGCCAGTTCGACCACAAGGCACCATGCGACCTTGAAGCAGCTGACAAGCTGAGCCGAGTTATTCCATCTGCTCTGAGCGTGGGAGAATGGAGGACAGAATGTGAAACCAGATAAGAAAGAAACATCTGAATGTTGTGGTTCTTGAAAGATAGAACCTTCTTTCAATTCTAAAAATCCCTGCGGGGATTTAAATAGCCTGCCTATGTAAACTGCCTTGAATAAAGTCTTGAATAAAGACCAAGAAAGGCAGTATATAAATACCTGTATTATTATTATTATTATTATTATTATTATTAAAATAAATGTCAGCTGGAGGTGGGGGAAAACAGAGAATCCAGATCAGAATGGAAAGCAGGGTTGTTGTATTTTTTTTATGCTTTGTCCCTACAGTTGTTCCAGTTCAGGTCAGTATTACCCCTCCAGCTGTTAAGATACCAAAGAAAAACTAAACCATATCAAGGTAAAATGACATGTTTAAGGTAACATATAATGTGGATCTGAGCAAGCAGTTGTGTTTTTAATCTTTTAGGTAAGTAATAACCAAATAGGAACATGTCACACAAACATAATGGAAAACAAAATCAATCATCATAATATAAAACACCAACAGACCAAAAATTGCAGCATCCAAAGGGAAGCAGAAATCACAGCATGGCCAAATGCCTGCCAAAATGAAAAGCCACTTAAGAGGACAATGGATCATGGGGGCTGGATAGTCCCCAGGCAGAGAGTTCCATATCCTGAGCACCACAGTCAAAAAGCCCTTTCCTTTTTTCATGCCATACTTAAACATCAGTGAAAGACACAGAAGTCCCTCTTCTGCTGAACTCAAAAGACTGTATAGGAGGAGAGAATCCTTTAAGTGCCCTTATCCAAAGATGCCTAGGGCTTTATCCCAATATGTTTAGGAATTGTGCCCAGAGATGGACAGAGTTAATGCAGTCAGTATAAAAAGAGAACCACATAGGTCCTGTCCCATGCCCCCTCCAAAAGCACTGGCTCTAGTCAAGAGAGTCGTAACAATGCATTTTTGAACCAGCTAAAATTTTCAAACATTTTCACAGGCAATCCCATCCAGAGGCTGTTATAGTAATCTAACCTTTAATTTATTTAAAATAATCATAAACTGCTTTTGTGTTCTCAAAGGGACCATCAAGACAGCTAACAACAATTTTTAAACACATCATAAAAGCAAAACTCCTTAGCAGCAAAACAACAACAGACCAAGACAATGACACACACACACACAAGGGAGCAGAAAACATCTAGCAAAACCCAGCCTGATGAGGTGAGTGTATATTGCCCTTTTAAAGGCTGGTTAGGACTGGGGAGGGAGTTCCACACCTTAAATGCTAACACTGTAAGGGTCTGTTCCTGTGTCCCAGTCAGGCACACTTCCACAGTAGCAATAGGACACACCTCACATAGGTCAGGTCAGAAAACTCACCCAGGACCAAGTCCTGAATGGACATGCTGATTCCCATCAGTAACCTGACATTAAACAACAGCATTTTAGGCAAGGATTACCCCCAGGTAACCCCACAACATGTGCAATGAAATAAAAGTTGTAAAGACAAACAAGACATGTGGCAGAGGCCAGAGCAGCTTTCTTCAGCAACAGCACAGCCAGTGCGCACCACTCTAGTTAGGGAAAAGGTACATGCTCACAACACTACTTAATATCCAGCTATAAAGCTAAGTGAAACCCCAGCCTGTGAAACCCATTTTGGGCTAGACTAGCCTGGCTCCTGACTAAAGGTCATGACATGATTTTCTTTCTCCCTCTCCTCCTTGCATTTGTATTGAGACAACTCTTCTCAATTCCCAGGAACTGTGAAGCCAACCATGGTTTGGAGGGGAGAGGCAGAAGAATATTTCTGACTTTCATGTTCAACCTAAATTTGCCTAGCTTGTTCCCACTGGTTTCTGGGGGAAGAAGAGGAAAAGAAACATAGGAAGTGAAAATAGATAGTTTCTGATGTGGCATAATTACTACCCAATTCAGGCAGCTTGTAAATCCTACCAGTGTAAGGCCTACAATTATTCTCCCACATTCAACAGAGATGTTTTCAAAATGAATAATTAGCAGGAATAACTCACAGATGGGTGAATGGCTCCCTTGAAAGTTCAGCACAGCTTGCAGTAGCAGAAGGAACCAAGTTTCCTACCAACCACTGAGCCTCTGTGCCCTATGATCAAAAGGCATCCAGCCAGCTAAATACAAGACAGAGCTGGGATGCTGGTCAATTCATCAGTCAAATATTTACAAATGACCACCTATTAACATTTATGTAGCACTTTCAAATGTTTGAAAAGTTTAACTTTATCTTCTAATCAAATGTTATATATTCCATTAAGATGCCTTTGAGTAAGGGACATCTCACTTCTTTATATTCCATCATGGGATCATTCAAAGGCAAGGATGGGAATCTTGCTCTAGAGACATCAGGAGTTAGGGTCACAAGATATACACATATGTCTCATTTAGAAGTAAGCACCCTCTGCCTTTGGCAAATAGGTCATTCTGCCCTTACCCAGTACTAGAAAAAAAATTCTACTTAATCAGCAAGACAGACCAACTTCCAAAAGCTAATTTTACAGTCAATTTCAGAGCAATCAGTACAATCCCCAGGATCGCATTGCTCAGGGGGGCTTCAAGGACTGGGATGTTCTCACCAGTCCCTGCAGCAGCATCCTGGGGGTGTGGGGAGCCCTGCATCTGCAGGGCTCCCCAGCCTGCAGAAAGTGAAAGTGAAGTGCCTCCGCAAAACCTGAAGTGGAGCAGATGCTTGTGCAGGGCTCTGCTGCAGGGACTGGTGAGTTCATCCCAGTCCCTGCAGCCCTGGTGACTTCCCCCCTGTCCCTGCCACCGCCCTACACTGCCTGCCCCCTGCCTCTGCCCCTTAAAGGGGCAGAGGCCAGGGCCCTCTGGCTGGGGCGTCATGATGCCCCAGTATGAATACCACTGACCTAAGCTGAGGGGAGAAATGCAACATTTCACTACTTTTATGATTTTTAAGTTGATGATCCTTCTATCCTACATTTCTGTCCCAATTACAGAACACTCACAGCAGGTCTTACTTTCCATGCTTCCCAATAAACAAAATTTTTCTAAGGCCGAAGTTCTACGTAAATACTAGAAACAAAGGTAACACTGAACCAGCAAGACTGATCAACTTCCAAAAACTAGTTCTTAGAGCCAATGTATGTACAAGGGCAATCCAAAATACTTCCCCCCCTTCACTGAAATACAGCACAGAGGAGAGGCATTTCTTTGGAGCAGCAGTGGGAGAAGGCTATTTAACTCCTTCCTTCTTTCCTCCCATCAAGACAACCCTGAGCTGCTATTTGCCTTACTTGGGAGGGGGAGGGGAATTCAGGTGCTTGTAAGCAAATGGCTGCTGATAGGGTGGAAACACATAAACTGAACATTTCATCATAGAAAGAAGAGAATTGGAAGGTAGAATAATTTTAAAAGACTCCTCTCTATCTTCAAGAACAGGTAACTTACCAACAGTTAACTTGAACACATGCTTAGAGTATGTTCGTTTGCATGACACAAAGCCATTTCACACTATTGTATGTATGAAACAAGAGGGCATCACTTATTCCATACCAAAAAAGTCTGACTTTAAAAGCAGCCCCACAATGCCCACAAGAACACCACCTTACACAGACTAACAAGGTCACTGAATTATCCAATACACTCAAAACTGAACAACAGTAAACAATAAAAAATGGTGTCACCTTGGATTACTCATGGAATACATGCCATCATCTGCCTCATCAGGATCCTATTTATAATGCTCCCACTTTAGAAAGTTTAAAGAAAGAAAAACAGTACCACTCCTTGCATCACCCAAACCCAGGAGCAACTAACTCTATAGGGCATTCAGATGAAAGCAGGATCCTTATCTGTCAAAAACAGACAGTACACAATCATTAGGCATCACCCAAGCAGAGAAAAGCCACACCTGGATATGCTTCTGCCCTGTACTTAGTACTAAGAATACTTAGAATACTTACACGTGTCAGAACAAAAGAGCAAACGTCCCTTTTGAAGTGATCTCCAGACAATCCCAGTGGCAAGAGAAGCAAAGATGTAAAATCCTCAATGACACGAACCAGAAAGATCACATCCTCACTTCCAGCCACTTAATTTGCAAGAATAGCTCAAATCCTTGTAATATCTAATTTAAGCATTTTTAAAATGTATTCATCTAAAGTAGCGTTATAGTAATCTAAGCAAATAAAGCAAACAGCTCAGCCAATTGGCCAAGAAAACCCTAAGTGTCAAAATTTCTCATACATTCATGTGAGTAGATTAACAGTACTGAGGTTAGTCTTTGATTTCAGTCCTGATCAGTAGCAAAGCTCACAGTGGCTTCAAAGGCTGGAACTGCACTCCATGCCATGTTTTAATAACAACGCTATCAAAATGCAAGCTCAGAAGAGCAACTTAAAGTCTATAGTATCTCTGGAGTTGAAAATGTATTTTCCCACAGTCTTGCTTGATCAATATTTACAAATATCATACCAGTGTGCTTACAAATAGGAATTTCTACCAAGTGCAGATTTACTAATGGCTAACAATTGGCACTCCTGGTCCTCAAGGTTACGGCACACACAGTTTCAGTGGCTTGCCTATCAAACAAAAAGGAGACGACACACAAATTTGCTAAGCAGATTGTCCAGGAAAGGACAATCCAGGAAATAAAAAACTCCATAAACGTAGTTGCTCTTTTTTACAGACAGCACTGAAGTCGGATATCATCTACACTCTGACTGAAGATGCATGCCCATTTAATTCTTAAAATCCATGTATCTTTTCCAGACAGCTGGAATGATGGCTGTTGCCCATATTCTTGCAGTTTAAGACTACTTATTTTTGATAGTGAATTTCAGCCACCTCCCTCTAGGTAGACGGATCTGAAACTTTTCTTTATACAAGCAAAAAACTGCCATTGCGTCTGTTGGATTGTTTTTGTAGCACTAAGCATAGCAGGTTCCAGAGATCCATAACTGCTGTCCGCTCCCTTCCCATTATTCCTCTCTCTTCTAGAAATCCCCAGACAAAAAAACAGAAAAGAAAACCCACAAGCATTTTCACAGCATCCGGTATGCTCTCAGCAAACTTTCCTAAAGCCAAAGGGAGAGAGGAGGGTGGCTAATTCCTGACGAAACACATACATACAAACATAAGCACAGGGAGACCACTGAATGCAGCATCAAGTTCCGTTCCGGAGGCCCCTGGCAGGGTCAGACCCTCTCAGTTTACAACAACGAATCAGTCCTTCACAGCACACAGGGAAAAAGAAGCATGGAAAAGTCAGTGGATGCAGAAAATATTAAAATGAGCCAGGATTTTTTCACACCAAGATCTGGCTCCTCCCAGGTTTTAATGTCATCCTATATTTAGCCTGAGAAAGAAAAAATAATCATTCCCTTCCTATCACTTTTTCCATGCCTGGTGACACCCCAGAACATCAAAATTAAAATCAAATTGCACCTAAACGGAGTTTTTCCTCCTTTTGGTCAAATTTACATTGGAAGCACTGCTGATTTCTTGTAAACATTCGTTGAGAACCAGAAGATTATTCTACATGGGCATACAAGCCAATTCTGAACAGAAACTTTTAAATATTTGATTCGTTGGACAGAGCTCTAAACACTTCTTCATCTTGACAAATTTCATTTTGTTTTGAGCAAAATGGCAGGTAAAAAAGAAATCTAAGAAAGAAAAATAAATGTACAAAAGACAGGTAGTTTGGGGAGCAGGGGCACAAGAGCAAGGGAGGGCACCAGGATGCAGGTCTCTTGTGGTCTTGTGTGGTCCCTGGGGCATTTGGTAGGCCACTGTGAGATACAGGAAGCTGGACTAGATGGGCCTTTGGTCTGATCCAGCGGGGCTCTTATGTAGCATTTAGACTAGACAGTGTCAGAAATCACAACAGATGAAGCCATGATACAAGAAACTGGTGTTTTCACACTTGTGACGAATTTACCATCCTTGCAATTTCTCACATTACTCCCTGCTTGGCCATAGAATGCAACAGAGTCCACTCACACCCCAATGAATGTTTCTAATGATAGCTCTGCGTTTTGTTTTAGATCGATATAAAATATAGACATATAAAAATAAAATATAAACACATCAAATGATAAGGATCTGGCCTGCAATTTCTAGGCATTCCCTAAACTGTAACATAAAGCAGAAAACAAGGAAGCGGTCAGGTCATGGTTTTATTTATGAGGCTTAGCTACCAAAAACATAGCACATGAGTTTCACTTCCTAGCTGGTAATTTGAAGGGATGATATCTCCATTTTAGCTACTTTACACAAATGACAGGGAATGAAGAAGCAGAAGGTGAAATGTACCATTCTGAAACACCAAGCAAGGTTAAGATGACTGTAATTATGTCCCATTAGCATTCCCTTGAGAACACCTGCTTGTTCCTGTACTGACATTTTCAATTCTTCAAAACCCATAACAGGTGTGAAGCCTTTAGAATTTTGAATATTTTGGCATCCTTATTAATCTTCAGATCAAACGTTTGTATTTTCCTTTGTGGACATCATCATTCAGAATAATACTTTCAAAATATTAACCTAAATCCTGTTAGGGTTTTCACCACAGAATTAACAATTGGAAACTGGAAGCCCCAAAGTCTAATCTTTTCCCACTCCCACCTGCTCAGAGGCAAACTATAAGCAAAGTGTACAGAGGAAGCAACTGTTGTAGTCATATGAATTGCCAAAGGAGCAGGAACTAGACTCTGGCTTGTCACCCACCAGCTCATTCTCATGTGATTTTCCAATAGAATTAGACCACGTGTCACAGCAACTAGCCAGCACCAGAGTCTCCAAGTCGCTTTCTCTCACTGTGGTATCAATTTAATATGTTAAAGAATTAAAATAGTAGAAATCTTAGGTAAACTACTGCACTACACTTCTAAACTGTAACCAGTCAAGCAACACATGACACATGCTATCCAAATCAAATAATCCAGTTATTAGATCAGGTAACAAACATTGTCTTTGAGTGTATGATAGAGTGTATGACAAGAAGGCCAAGTAGTTACTCATTCCTATATAGATCTATTACTATTATGAATATATGTCATTTTTCAAAACAAAAAAGTTCACAAAGCAGTTTACATACCAGCAAAACAAGTTGGTGGAAAACTTCACACATGTGTTCTTCAAAACACACAGTAATGCAGTTGCTACAACAGCAACACCTAGACATAGTAGCATACGAGAAAGGTAAGCAACTGAATATGTTGGGCTAGAGCAACAATTTTCAACCACTGTGCCATGGCACATTGGTGTGCCCCCAATGGTATGCCCCAGGAGTTTGGGGGAAGGTCATACATTTGTAAGATCATTGGGGATGGGAGCCCCTGGCCAGCAATACAGTGTGCCTTGGCCATTTTAACACTTTCTCAGTGTGTTTCGAGATGAAAAAGGTCAAAAATCACTGTGCTAGAGGAAGTAGGAACTGGCAAATGGACATTCAAATTTGAAAGCCTTGAGACAGATAATGGTTTCAATAACCACCACAATACAGCCAGAGTTGCATGCAAAGATAAAACAGAGGAAAAACAGGTGAACTAATTTATAGAGAACCATCCATATGCATGGAAGCATACATATTTTGCATATGCATTTCACAAGGAGTGAAAGAGAACACAAAACAAGGCCCTGCCCTGAAGGCCCACAATTCAAGAGAGACATAACAGAGGTCATAGAGAAGGAAAAGTTGAAGCAGGGAACAAAACTGTGGAAGAATATTCAGTTACCACACAGGCTAACTTAGGCTCAGCATCATATGAGGACGGGGCTTTATGAAAGAGGAGAAAGAATTCCAGAGAAAACAAGGTAGGTGATATCACAGATACGAACCTATAGGTAACATCACTATAGTATTCCTTTTGAGGACAATGGGCTATACATATTTTAAATAAATAAATTCCATTTTAAGCATAGAGAAATCAAGAGTTCTCTATGTACTGATTTCCTTAAGCATGCAGTAACAAAACAGACACATGGCCTTCCATTATGACTATGGGATAGGAAACCAGGACCCCATGCAAAGGCCAGTTCATGGGTGAGATATTCCCCCAAATGATGAACAGGAAATGTGAAAAACAAGTTAAAGCCACTGGCTTAAATCTGATTCCATGCCGTAGGCCACAGCCATTTGGTGGTGGCAGCTACGGGACCAGCGCTAGTTGGAAGGCCAAGAGGAAGTACTATATCTTGAATCTCAATTTAGCCTTGTGAGAGAGAAACATGTTGGAGCCTCAAGGTCTTGCTAATTGGGAATGCTTTGCAGCTGTGAATCTTTGGGAGGGGTGAAGTGATTTATAGTCACCTCTTGTAATAAGATCATTTTCTGGAAGGTCTGAATCGCTGGTTGGCTAAAAGCTAAGTTTAAGATATTAAAAACCCTGTAGCTCAGTGGTTCTCAAACTCTCTGGGAGAGTTTGAGAGCCACCAAGTTCTTGCGTGGGCGGGAGGGGGGAGGCAGCAGGAGCGGGGGAAGGCAGCGGTGCGATCCCCAGGATCGCGTCGCTCAGGGGGGCTACAGCAGTGAAAGTAGATGCGGAGCGATCGCACCCCACCTCCGCTACAGCGGAAGTGCAGCATGATCGCTCCGCATCTACTTTCGCTGCTGCAGGGAGCCCTGCTGCAGGTCGCGCCGGGCTCCCCGCACCCCTGGGAGGCTGCAGGGGCCTGGGTACGTGTACCCAAGCCCCTGCAGCCTCCGCTGCCTCCTCCCTGCCTCCAGGCTGCCCTGCCCCTTAAGGGGGCAGGGGCCAGGGCCCGAAGGCTGGGGCGTCATGATGCCCCAGTTTGAAAAGTCCTGCTGTAGCTGAATGAACTGCTCTTTGACATTCCATCATGATATCTGTTCATAAGAGCCATGGTATGATAGGTAGAAGAGTTACCTTTTGCTCACGCTCAGGAATGGGAAAGATCCAGGTGAACAGAAGGAATAAGTAAGCTTAGCTTTACTGTTTTAGTACTGTGTATGTATGATATTTATTCACTGAAATACTTAAATGTCTTTCAAAATGATATGTAACCTTAATTCTATTCTTTAAATAAACCATTATATTATTACAGATTAGTGTCTGTACAAGTACAATGGGATTTATCTAAGTCTGGCTTAGGCCACTCAGGCTGCAATCCTATCCACACTTTCCTGGGAGTAAGCCCCGTTGGCTATAATTGGGCCTACTTCTGACTAGACATGCATAGGATTGGGCTCCCAGTATACTACTGTGAAGTGAACCAGAGCTTTGAGGCCTGAGTGCCCAATCCTAACCAGTGCGTGCCAGCTTACTGCTGGCGTGCACTGTTGCAAATGTGCCGTAAGGCACGTTTGTGAAGACCTAGCACCAGCTGGTGCTGGGCTGGTGGATCACCTGTGCTCTACCGCTCACGCAGACTGCTGGGCAGTGGAGAGGTATGTGGGAGCATGGTGGAGGCAGTGTTCCAGGATGGGGGGAGGTGGGCAGAGGGCGGGGAAGGTGTGCCAGGGGAGGGAATGGGTGGGTGGGGGAGGGCAGCAGGACCGGTAGAGCTCTGCTCCACCAGATCCTAAGCCTCCATGTCGGGCCACCACCCAAGGGTAGCCGTAGAATCAAGTAGCACCACTGCGGGGCTATGTGCCTTACCTGGGGGAAAGGGACAAAAGTTCCCCTTCCCCTGAGGGGCCGCTGGTGCTGCCTGGATAGTGCTCAGCCATTTCCGGGGCTGCTGCAGCCCCGTGCTCTGGGCAGCTCAGGACTGGGCTGTGAGTCCCTGGAGTTTGTGGGGGAACTCAGTGCTTGCAAGGGCTAGGGAGTTAGCCCACAGAATTTCAGCTTCCCTAGCTGAAGGAGTGGTGCCTTTTAAGGGGTCATAACACCTACTGTAGGACAGTTTGTCCTGAGGACTTGCCTGTTTGGTGAGTTTGGCCAGTCAAGTGAATGTGCACAAGAACCTATACTCAGTGTTTGTCTTTTTTGCCTGTGAATCGTACCTTAGAACCTCATAGAGTGAAGGCTGCGAAGTTGGGGAGTGTGAACCTCTAGTAAGCAGGTCTCCTGGTACTTCTGCCCCCTTTAATTTCTCCAGTTAGTTTTTCTAGTCCAGAACACATATGTACCAAATGTGACTGATGATTAAAACATTTAGAATAGCAGGCATGTCAGATTCGAAGAACATGTAAAACAAGAACCATAAGGCTTGAGCCAGGAGAAACACTCCTATGATACCTTCATCTCAATTATTTTCATGGAGAAAAATGGAAGTACTACCAAGGCCAGGCTTACTCCACCTCCAAAAACATGGGGAGCCGTGGCTAAAGCCAATAGGTGAAGGAAGCCATGAGTCAGAAGAGTTTGGGAACCACTTGCATAATCCTTGCTACCTTCTTGCTCTTCAGACAGCAGCTGGCAGCAGCTCTGGGTCAGAGTTAGTGTTATCATTATCACAGCAATAGCTTGCTCATTAGTGTTTGAAGTAAGAGGCTGCTTTCTTACATCCTTAAACCACAGGTCAATATTTGGTGGGGTGGGATCCAGGGGAGTGCATTTCAGTTCTTCTCTGAGAGAAGGGTCTATTGCTGTCCTATGTGCCCTCCATCCCCCCCCCCCAGGCTTGCTCTCATACTTAGAGCTCTGTTTAATGTGGGCAAAATCTCCTTGCTAGCCTCAGAGACCAGGCCTTGGTTACATTTAATTAGAGACTATTCCTCCTGGAAACTGCTGCTAAAATATTGGTCCTCCATTTTAGGTATCCCCCATTATATTTACTACTTCTTATGGCTGGTGTTTCATAGTAATTAAAAACTACTGTAGAATCCAAAGTTATTGTTCTGTGGCGGGGGCTGAAATTGTTGTTTGGCAATACCCCCAGAAGCAGATTCTAACCTAGCTGTACACTAACTTAGCTTTATGTGGGTGTTCCTTTCGGGCTCACCTTGCCTGAGATAGCTATCCTGCACTATGGGTCATGGTTAAGAAGCTCCTTGTTGCATTTCTAGCAACATCTTTGGTGGAACATGGTTTTACTGTGGTCATCCAACTTCTCTCCAAGCAAAGAAATCTACTGCAGATTACTGAACATGGTGATTTATGACTCCTGCTAAGTGACTTTAAACCAGACACTGGAAAGTGGTATCAATGTATTAAGAATTTACTGAACTGCAAAGTTGTTACCAATCTGATACCTAAGATGCTAAGTGATGAGCACCTTCAGCCTTGTTACATATTCCTGCAGAACTTTTGGGAAGAGAAGCACAGTCAAACCTGTTATCTCCTACTCCCTGAGAACAGGACCAAAAGTATATTATGGACACACATGTGACAAGACAGGTCAGTTGCCCAATTCTTTCCATGCTCTCTTCTAGAGACAGCAGCTGAGCACAGAAGTGGGAAGCCCCAAGCTCTGCACCTGCCTTCCTTAAACCATGCTTCTTTGAAGGTCCTGGGCTGGATAGCCACATCCCTCCCACAGGTGTACCATCACCTGCCTGCTGTGCTGCTCCCACCTTGCAAAGACCCACTCACTGTCTTTGGGGGTGGGGAAGGGAGAAAGGAACCATGTTTTAAACCAAATGGCTTAACATAATGGCTTCTTCTAACTCTAGAAAATGTTGCCTTCTCAATATCAATGAGGTCTTATGCCAAGGTATCAACCACAACATGGGGGGGAGGGGAGATACTGCTGAAATGGATGAGAGTAACATGCACATTTGCAACTAGAGGTTCTTATCCATTAAAGTCAGCTCTTTAATATAGATCAATATGCATTTATTGATTTAAGGAAATGGCAATAGCATGAGGAAGAATAAGTGTTGAAACAGGTGATGAGAATAGTATAGGCTAGATGTTGTATAAGAACTAGTTATTCTAGAATGTATGAAATTTTAATATTGACGATGCGAAACATTTCGCTTTTATGATCAACTGTAATTTCTCACTATTGAAAGCATGTTGTACAGCATTCAGATACCTGAAGTTATTGTTTGTATACTGAAGGGGGGAGGGAGCAGACTTGGCTTGCAAACTCATGAAACTATCCTCAGCAAATGGCTTTGCTAGATAGCCACATACAAGCCCAAAACCATAAGGACATGACAAAAGTCCTGCTGGATCAGGGCACAGACCCATCTAGCCCAGCATCCTATTTCCCATCATGGCCCACCAGCTGCCTCTAGCAGGAAAGAAAAGCATACCTCTCCCCTACCACTGCTCTCCTGAGAGCAGTGAGAAGTAGACAGTCATTGAACCCAGGGGCAGCACATAGCCATCATACTTAGTAGCCATTGATGTGCTCTACATGGCTTTGCCAATCCTTGTTTAAGACCATCATAGTGGTCATCCTAATGGATGGGTTAACCTAGACCACCAAATCTTGTGGCAATGAATTCCACTAATAAAGCACTGAAAATAATGCACCCCCTCTAGTATGCCCTAAAACTCCTGCCAATCAGTTTCCCATCCCCAAAAATGACCATCTGTCAAGTTGCTACATTTCCTCAACCACATGCTTTTTTGCTTCTTGGCTGGCAGCTGAGGGTTAGGAGAGATGCTATACAGCATCCATTCCAGGGTTGTGCAGTTTCCAACACCTGATTTACTGGTATAAACCCTGTATCAAAATTGGATATCTGAAAGGATATACTGATGCTTTTTCAGAAAAGATGCTTTACAACACAACACACACAAGCAATAAGGGGGTCTAAGAAGCAGAGAAGATAGGATTCTAGCTCCTAGAATTCAAATTCTTCTAAGGATTCAAATTCCCAGTCCCAACAGAGAGAGCAGGAGGAAGGGATAGAAAACAATTTAATGAAGTAGTTCCCAAACTTTTTTGACCAACTGGGCCATCCCCATTAGGGCTACAATCCTATACATTGTACAGGGCAGCAGGTTTTCACAAGGATTCGGGGGTTCCCCTGACTGGTTTCTACAACTCCCTGGGGAGCCAGGACTCGCAGTCTGGGAACCAATGGCTTAATGGAATTCTTAGGAGAGAAAGAGAAAGATGTCTTGCAAATAGAAACACCCATTCACACTTACATCCTGTGGCAAGGAGTTCCAAAGACAAAGGATGGCTCACAACTAGAGATGAGACAAGCTGAACACAGGAGGGACACCCATCATGGCTTGGAACCTGTGATGGACTTTTCCTCCATTAATCTGTCCAGTCCCCTTTTAAGGTGGTCCCCTGTCCAGGCCTTCAGGTGTCACCACCACATCCTGTGGCAAGGAGTTCCACAGAGTAAGTACATGAACATACAGAGTAAGTACATGAACAGAGGCTTGTAACCTCTGATGAACTTCTCCATCAGTGTGACCAGTCCTCTTTTGAAGGCATCCAGGCCTTCGGGTGTTATCACCACATTCTGTGGCAAGGGGTTCCAAAGGCTCACAACTAGAGCTAAGACCAGCTGAACACAGGAGGGACACCCATCATGGCTTGCAACCTGCAAAGGCCTTTTCCCCCAATCGCCCTTGCATGGCACGTAGGCCAGATGCCTTCACCGCATCCTGTGGCAAGGAGTTCCACAGACCCATCACATGCTGGGTCAAAAAATATTTCCTCTGGTGGATGGGGCCAAGGCAGGAGGGAGTGGCTCATAGACTCCTCCTTCTCTCCCCATCCCCACTCGCCCCTCCCACTTTCTACAGTGGGCGTGGCTGCGCACAGGAAGCGTGGCTTCCCTCCAAAGGGCGGGGTCACAGCAGGAGGGGCGGCGCAGAGCCTCCTCCCATTCCCACTCGCCCGCTTCCTCTGGTGGGCGTGGCCAGGGCGCGAGGGGCGGGGCCAGGGAGCGAGGGCGGGGCCAGCGAGGGAATGACTCAGAGACTTACAGCGGCTGGGGCGCTGCTGCTGCGGCCTCCCTCAGAGCCCCGAGGCGGGCGGGCCCCTCCGGTCCCTGCGGCGGCTCCTCCCCTCGCCGAGCGGCGGCCCCCGAGCCTGCCCGCCGTTGCCCGCGCCGCGGTGCCGCTCCATCCACGGGGGCAGCGGGGCTAGTCCAGCGTGAGGCGCCTGCGGGCCGGGAGCGCGCGGCGAGGAAGGCGCCTCCTCCTCTTCCTCGCTGCGCCCGCTCGCGCCCTCGCTTTGCCCGCCTTTCCTTCCCTCAGCAGCTGCGCCTCCCGCTTCCCTCAGCCCACACGCCGCCCGCATGGAAGCCGCTTCCCCATTGGCCCGTTCAGACGCCGCGGCCGATTGGTCGCTGCCGCGGCGTCCCGCCCACCGCGCGACCCCGCCCATGATGCTGTCTCCTCCTCGGTCCTCCCCCCTTCTCTGTCTCTCGGCTGTTCCCCTTTGGTGCCTCGCCGCCCTCCGCGCTTGGGAGGCAGGGACAGAACCCGCAGAGCAGCCCCTCTGCTGCACGTGCGCGCCCGCGTTGGCAACTGGGGCTGCATACTTTCCTGGGAGTAAGGCCCTTGACTGTAATGGGACTTTCTTCTGAGTAGACATGCAGGGAATGGGGCTCTGAGGCTGCCATACTGTCCCCACTTACCTGGGAGTAAGCCCCATTGACTGTATTGGGACTTACTTCTGAGTAGACATGCAGAGAATGGGGCTCTAAGATCCCCAACCTATGCTTGTCTACTTAGAAGTAAGTCCCACTATAGTCAATGGGCCTTACTCCCAGGAAAGTGGGGACAGTATGGCAGCCTCATAGGCACATGCTCCAGCCATGCACATTTCCAGGCTTCCCTCCCTTCCTCATTGTCACTCTCAGGCCCTGGGTGTCTGTGGAACTCCTTGCCACAGGGCGTGGGAATGACACTTGAAAGCCTACATGGGAAGGGGCCGTAGCATAGTTCAGAGATGGGCACCGTCCAGCAGTCTGCTTGCAGAAGAAGATCCTGAGCTCAGTCCTGGCAACATATCCAAGGTAAGGCTGGAGAAGCCCCTTGTCAGAAACCCCAAAGAGTCATAAGGTTGAGAGCTGTTTGGGGACAGGGAGAAACCAAATAATAAAGTAGCAGATTGTTTAATCCTTGATGCACATACCCTAATCAGCCCCATCAATTTCACAACCCACCAGACATTGATTCATGACCCATTGGTGGGCCATGGAGCCACAGTTTGAGAACTACTGTATATCTCCATGTCCACCAGTGCAACAGCTCCACCAGTGTAGAAGCTCCACCCGCCCACAGTCACACCACAAACAACAGCACAACGACAGTTGGAAAAGCACCATGCAGATATAGCTCAGATGTCTCTTGGGCACCAGCAGAACATCAGTGGAGAGGGCAAAACATGATTGGAGCATGATGTGGCAGGGATGAGGATGAACTCATGAACATCCTAACCCTATCCTAACCCTTCCTCAGATAAGAGACATGCCCCTGACACCAGAAAAATGCTACCCCAATGACAGAGCTGGCATAATAGGAGTAACCCCTTAAGGAGCAAAGTGGAAACAGCAGAAAATTGCACCCCCTGCTACCCACTGCCCTGCCCACATTCCTATGGCAGAGCATAGGATAGAGACTGCATTTGGCAACAGAACACCCACCCCAGTACTAAAGGCTCTGCTATGGGGACAATATTTCAGGTGAGAAGATGTGTAGCATGTGACTATACATCTCTGGCCTCAAAAGGTGATCCAGCCAAAGTTTTATCAAACTACAATTAGTTCCTGCTAAGTGGCCCAAACTATTCACCAAAGAAACCTCAGTTGTAACTATTCACCATGAGGAGGAAGCCAAATATTACTTTGCATGCTACAGTTGTAATAAAGATCATACTCTCACTCTCTGGGGCTGCAGTTCCCAAACAGTGGGTCTGGGACTGAATTTCAGACAGACTAGGCTATGTGCATCAAGGGCTAAACAAGCTGCTATGGGGCAGGGATGTGGTACTGCTTCTCAATCACCATTATAGCCACACCCCAAGGTGTTTATCAATCAAGCAGCAGCCTCTAGGGCCTCTAAGAAGTTTGGGAACCATTGCTCTAAGAGTAAAGGAAATCTTAGATTTTGCTGCATCATCTATCATTGCAGTACCATGTGATGATCAACCAGAAATCCATAGTCCAACATGTGATAAATCCCAAGGGGTATCTTCAACTGCAAATGTAGTAATTTAGCAAAAGACAGAGAACAAAAGTATATTTAGATGCACTGCAGTTGTTAAAGAACTCTAGTGGAGGTCATGGCATGGGGTGAAACCCAATATTGTGGGGCATTCTGGCAGCTCTTTTTTTAGTGGATAAAAGTCACCTGGTTTGCTGATTTGGGGCTAACATTTTGTTTGTGGAAACATTGTACCAAATATGCAGACTAGACAGCTAAATGAGTGTAATATGTGCAGGGGGAGGGTGACAGGTTGTCTTTTAGTTTGCTTTTTGATAAAATAGTCTGTAGAGTCCAGTTTAGATCCACAAGTGCAGAGTCTGCTGCACATTATACAACCCCCACTGCTATTTAGCCTGCTAGTGGATGCTGTACAATGACCTGCCAAGGCACTACTGACAGAAAGTTTCCAGAACAAACTATTACCCACTCACTCATCCCAGTGGCATAGCTAGAGGGGGTGCAAAGCACTAAGTTTTGCAGGGAGCCTGATTGCAGTGTGCAAATGGACCTTCCCCCTTCCCTTCAGAGCCATTCCAGGTGGTGGGAGCAAAAGTAAGGTGAATGCCTCTGTTTTGCTCCCACCACCTGGAACGGTTCTGAAGGTGAGGGGGAAGGGCCCCTTGCACACCACGGTGAGGCTCGCTGCCAAACTTAGTGCTTTGCACCCCCTCTAGCTACGCCACTGCTCACCTCCATTTGTCCATCAGCACCAATACTCATGGTTTCTTGCAAAAAAGTAAACTTAGTGCTTAGTCCAATGCTGGACTAAATGGGCCAGTGGTCTTGCTCAGTAGAAGGTACTGTCATATGCCCATAGACAGAAGCCAATGCATGCATATTTTAAAAACATGTTAATAATGAAAACTGCATATTTTTTCAGGGCAAAAGTAGTATGTTTGCCTAAATGGTAACATTACAGAGAAAGAGCAAGCACAAGTACAATGTACAAAAATAGACGATATAAAGGTCATGTTTTAACACCTCAATGAAAGTGTATCGTAATTTCTAACAAAATAAGAACAGATAGATGAACAGAAAAATTAATGTGACCACATCATGTGGGGGGGCACCTCAGTTTCATTGCAAGAGGTATCAAATGACTGATGCATTGGGAGGTGGAGAGTATCAGCCCAGAACATTAAACATACAGATTCTGTACAGATACAGAACATTAAACATACAGAACCAGAGTTAGCTGTGATGGGCCCAGATCCTGGATATGCAGGTTTTCATACTCGCCTCTACCAACTGTATTGTTGTTTAAGAAAACTGCTGCCTTTTACCATATAGGAACTGAAGCAACACCAATACAGAGATCTGTTGTTCTTAGCATTCTAAAAGAAAGCTTTGAAAGGGCAGATCAGCCTGAACTTTTACAAACAGTGTCCAGTCTTTGGCCAAACAATGTACAATATGCTAAGTCACAATACATCTGTTCAACAGCCAGTCACCACAGAAGACTTTGATGGCATATCTTGGCAAATTCCACACTTACATGTCACTTCTAGGTATGCTTGAAAGAAGATTCAGAGATGCCAGGCTTTATGATTCCTTGACGTTGTTGGCTATGATCAGTTAATATTCCTATGAATGACCACTATTATCACCACAATGAGAGCTGGTGTTAGAGATTTGCATCATTATGTAGCTTCCCAGGGTCTTCAGAAAGACCCACTACTGATCTCCAAGACCACCTCCGTGGCCAGAGCCATTGTATGGAATGATGGAGTGTCTCAGAGCCACCCAGGCGGGAGGTAGTTCATGATGGCCAGTTTGGTGACCCTGGCCACAGTATGGGAAAGCAGTTTTTAACCATTTCCGCCCAATGTTTTGCATACACACAACAGGGATCAAATATGGATGCCTGTGGGCTGGGTAGGAATGGGTTAAATTTAGCAATACTTTTGCCCTGTCTCAGTCAGTGAATCCTGAGGCAACAAGCAACACTTTGAATAAGGTCTTTAAAAAATATGGCATAATTTAAAACAGTAAATAACGCCATCAGCACCAGCAGTAACATCAGATTCCATTGAACACTGGAATTAAAAATTGACACACTAAAGCAATCAGGGATGACACATGGCAAATACAGAATCATAAGGAGGTCCAAAGATGAGATAGCACAGCTGAAAAGGTCCTACTATGTATTGCCCACTCACCGGAGCTCTAAGCAGAGCCTCTGAAGATCATAGTCGTCATGTAGGATACTCACTTAGTAGCAGCTGGTCCTTCTAGGCCTAAGAAACAAGCCAACAATGAATGTAGCTTTTACATAGTGGTGGTTGCACCCTCTATAATCCCCACCAGTCAACACCCCTGTGGCTGCATTTAAGCCAAATGAAGCTCTCAAATGGTCTCCAAAGGCAACAGCTCTGAAATTCAAAGGTTTCCCAAAATACTTCCAATGAACAATTAAGGTCAAGAACATGACATCACAAAATCTAAATAGCCCCATAATGTTACTCCTTTCCTGACTTTTATCAAAAATATAAACATGGAATGTGACACACCTGTCAAGAGAAAACACCCAACCATGACTTGATCATGCTCTTTCATTGCCATTCCACCAGAAGGATTTAACTTTGCCTTTGGTTAGAGAACATGTGTGCTTGATAGTGGTTTACATCTTCCAGGTCTCCATTTTGCAGTGCCACAGTGGTTCTCTTAAGAGTAAGCTTCTTAAGATTAAGAGAACTGTGTCAGCTATCTTCCATCATAACGACTTGGAAACAGTGATCAAGCAGAGAATACCGCAATGTTTTTCCTTTTTACCAGATGGCCTATTAATCCCACCTGGTTGCAGTAAATTGAAGACCTCCTTGGTTAGGCTCTTTGTGCCATCTAGTGCCATGGCAGAGAATTGCAGATAAACTAAAACAAATAAAGAGCTTCCTAGATCCAGCATTTCCTTGAAATTTTTCAGACTTCAAAGTTGCTTTGTCTTCCCTTTGGTGAGATAGATTAAAACTGGCTATTATCATTAAACAATCTTCCCATCCTTGTTCAACCCTAACTACCTGTTGGTTCTTTGCTTTGCTGTTTCTCTTCCTCCATCTCTCGTGCTATCCAATTTTCCAGCACTGGTGTAGCCTCAATGCAGCCCCAAGGTAAGGGAACAAAGGGTGCAATCCTAACCCCTTATGTCAGTACTTTCCAGCACTGACATAAGGGCTATGCAGCTCTGAGGTAAGGGAATAAAATTCCCTTACTTTGAGGAGGCCTCTGTGAGTGACACCCAACTGCAGGATGCAGCACACGTCCCATTGGCACTGCTATGCCAGTGCTGGAAAGCACGGATGTAAGGGGTTAAGATTGTGCCCAAATGTTCCCATACCTTAAGGTGGCCTCTGTGACTACGTCCCCACTGCAGGATGCAGTACATACCCCAACAGCACAGGCACTGGAGAATTAGATAGGATTTGGCCCCCAGTGTACTACTTTGTATATGAAAGATACCAGGTTCAAGTTTCCAGTTGCAGCTGGGAAAGGCCTCCATCAGAAACCCTGCAGAGTCACAGCCAGTCAGTGTAGATAACACTGTCCTAGATGGACCAGTGATTTGACTCAGTGTAAAGTGCCAGGTGTATTTGCTTTTGATTCAACCTGATGTCAGTGTACAATGCACCCCTGCAATTGATAATGGGCTAAGAAGCACCTTTTAAGTAATGGCGCTCTTATATTTAGCAACAGGACAGCAACTGTCCCTCTTCACCCCAGCAAGTATCTTTTCCAATGGCCATTGGCTGGTGTTTCTTATGCATCTTTTTTATTGTGAGCCCTGTTGGAACAAGAAGCCCTACTTTAATGTATGAGGGTTGGTACGAAAGTATTGCCTCCTGGTTTTTATTTTTTTAATTTCTAATCTGGCACTGCATATTGTTGTGAGTTTAACTGGGTGCTCACTAGATTTGTTTCACCATATGGAGTGGCAATGCAAGTGCATTGCAGTGGCATAGCTAGAGGGGGTGCAAAGCACTCCGTTTTGCAGGGAGCCTCAGCACAGCATGCTAGCGGCCCCGCCCCTTGGTGGTGGGAGCAAAACAGAGGCATTTGCTTCCTCACTGGGTAACCCAGATATACTGTACACCCAGCCCAGTGGCGTAGCTAGAGGGGGTGCAAAGCACTAAGTTTTGCAGGGAGCTTCACTGCAGTGTGCAAGTGGCTGCTCTGATATAAAGGATTTCATCACTGTTCTCTCCCACTCCCCACTCTAATTCAAAGCAATGTTGCTGTAATTCTGCAATATTTTAAAGTTGCTATACAGATATTTTAAATCAGATTTTTCTGAAATGTGGGCAGACTATGCCCCTCGCAAAGTACAATCTCCATGCCTAACTTCATTTTGACCAAACAAATTATCTTGATTTTATGATGTATAGATTATATCCAGATTTTCTAATGACGAAATGGAACAAAGTCATTGTGTTCAGTGAAACTAACTCCCTCCTTGGTGAGCATGCACAGGGCTGCAGCCTGAAAGACAACAGAGTGACTCTGAAATCATTCTGATCCTGACAGGCAGTGATCCAGCTCTACTAATGACACAACCTCCAGGCCTTTGAGTTTCATGTCATGGTTGACATGTGATATTAAAAAAAACAACAGCAATAGACTGGATTGCAAAATGGATTGCTTCAATCCATTCAGTGGACAAATTGCATTTGCCAGTCTAGCACTTCAACAGGTGTCTGGAGGCTCCACCATAAATCACCATTGGTTCTTTTCTCCAGTGAACCAAGAAAAGTCTTCAGTAACAGCCTGGTCCTGTGTGTGTTTCCTTTGAATTGAGTGTTGGGAGAGTTAGGACAGACAAAAGAAAATATTTCTTTACCCAGCATGTAATTAATCTGTGGAACTCCGTGCCACTGGATGTGGTGATGGCATCTGGCCTTGATGCCTTTAAGACGGGATCATACAAAAGTCCATCACACCCTCTAATGTGTGCAAACTCCTGATTGCACAGTACGCTACCTCAAAAGGCCAGATGCAAGGGAGGGCACCAGGATGCAGGTCTCTTGTTGGCTTGTGTGCTCCCTGAGGTGTTTGGTTGGACACAGTGAGATACAGGAAGCTGGATTCGATGGGGCTTTGGCTTGATCCAGCAAGGAGGCTTTTCTTATTTTCTTATGGAAATAAACCTCATTGATAAGGATGATGAAGATGATGAGGATGATGGGCAGGAGGTCTGGTCTAGAGGGTAGAGCCTCTAGACATCAGAAGGTCTCCAGGTTGAGAACACTGGTAGCTCCCTGAACGGCAAGACCTTGAAGCAGCTGACAAGCTGGGCCAAGTTATTCCATCTGCTCTGAGCAAAGAAGTGTCTTGGCTGCCCTCCATGTGGGAGGCACTGGAGGCCAGAAGTGAGATCAGATTCAGAAGATCCATCTGAAATCTGGTTGGTTCTTGAAAGAGAGAACCTCTATGACTGTAAAAATCCCCTTGAGGGATTTAGAAGCACCTGCCTATGTAAACCACCTTGAATAAAGTCAGAGGAGTAATCCGATGACCAGAAAGGCAGTATATAAATACCAAGTTATTATGATGATGATGATGATGATGATATACCATTTTTTCAACACAGAAACAAGTCACACCACGGGAACAAGTGGCTCTGCGGAACCTCCAGGTTCAGAAGCAGTATACCTCTCTGAGAATCAGTTGGAAGAGGGGAGAGCTTCTGCCCTCCTCTTGTGTCTGGGGACTTCCCGAAGGTATCTTGCTAGCCACGAGTGGGGGTGGGCAGGGTGTTGGCCTTAGGGACCCTTTGGCCCTGTCCAGTAGCAGGGCTGCAATAGGGCTTAAGCCAACTGCAGGCTTCCTTTGTCTCCCTCCCTCCGGGTAAAGCTGGACCAGGCGAGGCTGCTAGTTTTGTACTGACCCCCTACAAAGCTTTGCACGAAGCTGACAGTGGGGAAAAAAGGGAACGCAGCAAGCAAGCGGGGAGGGTGCGGAAGGCAGGCGCGCGTCTTAGCCAATCTTGTCCTCCGAGCCCTGTAATTGACAAGGTGCCGACGAATCGGACTATCGGAAATTCACCGAAGGGGGCGGGCTCAGAACGTTCCCCGGGAGGAGGTGCCAAAGGTCTCTGCCCGCTCCGGCTGTCTCCAAGGTTCCATTTTCATCGGACTTTTTTCCGCTCTGGGGGAATTAAGATCAGGTAACGGGGGGAGGGGGAGTCAAGCAGTCTGCAGGTGACTTGGATCCTGGGGGGCTTGCAGGTACAGCTTCCTCCCTCCCTCCAGCAGGAGGAGCTGACTTTAGGGGAATTCCTTCCTGGTGATACTCCGGTTTCACTTTCAGCTGGAGTGTTTGGTGCTGTTGGAAGGGGGAAAAAAATGCTTTCCTTAACAGGCTGATTCAGACGATCGCGAGTTAGTGGCCCTCCCATTTTGTACACCCAGCCCAGTGGCGTAGCTAGAGGGGGAGACAGCGCGCCGCTGGGTCAGTGGGGTAGATAGAGGGGGTGCAAAGCACTCCGTTTTGCAGGGAGCCTCACCGCAGCGTGCAAGCAGCCCCTGCTCCCAGGAGCGAATGCCTCCGTTTTGCTCCCCCTCCTTGGAATGGCTCCAAGGTGCAGGGGTCGCTTGCACGCCGCGGTGAGGCTGCCTGCAAAACGGAGAGCTTTGCACCCCCTCTAGCTACGCCACTGATCCAGCTGTCCACTGTCTCCTCCTCTCTGTGAATGTTTGTGGCAACTGTTTAGTCAGAACTGCTGATGGGGGGGGGGGGATGGACAGGGAAGAAACCTGGGGAAGAAGAAGCATGAATTGCCCCTGTCTTGGGATGTCAGCCTGTACAGGGAAATAAATGGGTTCTGAGCTGTCTGTGACAGATCAGGAGAGAGATCTTGGGGTGGTGGTGGACAGGTCGATGAAAGTGTTGGCCCAATGTGCGGCGGCAGTGAAGAAGGCCAATTCTATGCTTGGGATCATTAGGAAGGGTATTGAGAACAAAACAGCTAATATTATAATGCCGTTGTATAAATTGATGGTAAGGCCACACCTGGAGTATTGTGTCCAGTTCTGGTCGCCACATCTCAAAAAGGACATAGTGGAAATGGAAAAGAGAGCAACTAAGATGATTGCTGGGCTGGGGCACCTTCCTTATGAGGAAAGGCTACTGCGTCTGGGCCTCTTCAGCCTAGAAAAGAGGCTCCTGAGGGGGGACATGATTGAGACATACAAAATTATGCAGGGGAAGGATGAAGTGGATAGAGAGATGCTCTTTACACTCTCACATAACACCAGAACCAGGGGACATCCACTAAAATTGAGTGTTGGGAGAGTTAGAACAGACAAAAGAAAATATTTCTTTACTCAGCGTGTGGTTGGTCTGTGGAACTCCTTGCCACAGGATATGGTGACAGCATCTGGCTAGATGCCTTTAAAAGGGGACTGGACAAGTTTCTGGAGGAAAAATCCATTATGTGTTACAGGCCGTGATGTGTCTGTGCAACCTCCTGATTTTAGAAATGGGCTATGTCAGAATGCCAATGCAAGGGAGGGCACCAGGATGCAGGTCTCTTGCTGTCTTGTGTGCTCCCTGGGGCATTTGGTGGGCCGCTGTGAGATACAGGAAGCTGGACTAGATGGGCCTATGGCCTGATCCAGTGGGGCTGTTCTTATGTAAAGAAAATCAAGTGGCTGTTGGAATTAGAACCTGGTATATAAGAAAAGTCTTGCTGGATCTGGCCCACAGGGGCCATTGGGCCCAGCATTGGGTTTCCCTCAGTGCGCCCCCCACAGCTGCTTCTGGGAAGATTCTGCTGAACCATCCCCGTTGCTCCCTGCCACTGGAATTCAGAAGCATCCGTTCTCTGTTACTTCCTTGGAAAAAACTGGGATAAAATTAATGAACAGGCAGGGAGGAAGCAGCTTCTGGTGTTACATGTTGGCTCTCTGACTTTCGGATTTGGAGGGCTGCGCATAGTCTGGCCTGCTCCCCTGGCCGCAAGTGCCAGAGGGCCCTTCCAGATGAGCTCTGTTGAACCACAGAAGCGCAGTCCTGACTTGTTTATTGTGGCTGACCCAGCCTCTGTTCTTCAAGGTTGTGGTTCTGCTTTGCTGTCAGTCTTGTTTCAGTTCCATGCTTCCTCCACAGAGCTCAAGGCTTTGGATGGGGTTTTCCTACTTTATCCTCTAACCCATTTTCCTTACCTGTATCTGTAATAAATAAATAAACTTTGTTGCAAAAAACAAAACAAAAAAGGAAACTGTTACAAAGTATCTTTGAGGTCATTAATGACCAGAAGTTATGTGCAAGATCCAACATCCTCCTGTGCCTGCATTGTCATGCAAACCTTATTTAAATGTAATTTTATCTTGTTATTTGGGGGCTTAGTATTCCCCAAATAATGTATGCTTCTCCTCTACAGGAGAGTTCATGTGGTTCTCTAAAGTCCCTGCTTACAAGCTAGGCTGCTCCCCTTACCCTGCAGACCAATGTTCCTGCTGGTTGTTTTTTTATATATATATACATACAATGAAGGAGTGTGGGCCAGGGGAGATGTCCCATCCTCATGGTGCTCTCTGAGTGTGTGAGAAGAGGTTGGTGTCAAGGAAAAAACAGAATACTGAAACATGCCCCCAGACTCACTCCCAGGCATGTCTATTTTGGAAGCACACAGGAGGACATTTCATGGTACAAGCAGTTAGCATAGAACAAGGGTGTCCAGACTTTTTGGCAGGAGGGCCAAAACATCTCTCTGACACTGTGTAGGGGGCTGAGAGGAAAAAAGAATTAATTTACAATTCAAATTTGAATAAATTTACATAAATAAATATATTAGAGATGGAACTTATATGAATGAATGAAGGTCTTGCAATAGCTTGTGGCCTACTAAAGACCTTGCACAAAGCAAGGTTGGCCTTTCCTTTGCTGCTGCTGCAGCATCACATACATGAAACAGCAAGCAGTGGAGAGAGCCCTAGTTCCACAGCTCACGCAAGAGGTAAAACTGTTGCACTCACGCTGACAGCAGTCTCCAGAAGGCCTGAAGCTCATTGGAGACTAGGGGCTCCTTGAGGGCCGGATTTGGAGTCCCCAAGGGCCATAAGTGGCCCCCGGGCCGGGGTTTGGGCACCCCTGGCATAGAATCATAGAATGTTAGAAGGGGGAGGGGAACACACGCACCTTGGACGTCATCTAATCCAACTGCCTGCTCAGTGCAGCATCCCTGACAGGTGGCTATCCAACCTCTGCTTGAGCACTTCCAGCAAGAAGAGCCCGTCACTGTCAGGCAGACTGTTCTAGTGCTGGACAGTGCTTTCAGTTTGGAAATTCTTCCTCAAGGCTAGCCTAAATCTTAAAATGTGGTGACCAGAACTGGATGTGGTGTTCCAAGTGAGGCCTGACTAGTGCTGAATAGAACAGAACAGTTACTTCTTGTAATCTGGCCTTTTGTGTGCTGCAGTGGTGTAGCTAGAGGGGGTGCAAAGCACTAGGTTTTGTAGGGAGCCTCACCACAGCATGCAAGTGGCCCCCCCTTTGGAGTCATTCCGGGCCATAAGAGCAAAATGGAGGCGCCTGTACGAATGGCTCCAAAGGGATGGGGCTCCTCGCGCACTGTGGTGAAGCTCCCTGCTAGTTCTTTGCACCCCCTCTAGCTACGCCACTGGTGTACTGCAAGGTTAACCTGGCTGCCTCTTCGCTGTTAGTTCAAAGGTCTGAGGAATGGATCTCGGGTCGCTGTGTGGTTCTCTCCTTGTGGCACGTGTAAAATTGGAGCTCTGTTCAGTCTCAAGCAAAAAGAACTGTTTTCTTCCTATGCTTCCCTCACCTAGGAACTAAATAACAATGTCGTTTGCTGAAGATAAGGTGAAAGAGTATATCAGATACAAGTTGGCAAGTTGGCAGGATCGCATCGATGTCTGCCAGATGCTAGATCCCCTGCCCTGCCTCACTGAGATTGACAAGGTAAACTTTCAGATTTCCTCTTGCTTTCTAAGGTTTTTAACTTGCAATAATTAGAAAGTTTAAGACTTTTTTTTTTAATTCAAAGAGGCTTTTAATTGTTGACACCTTGGGCTGGCACTTTTTAACGAATGAGATTTGAACTGGTGATTCATTTGGGTCTGATTGGTTTGATTATTTTCATTGTTTTAGGTTTTAATGTTTTAATATTGTTTGTTCTTTTATGGGGTAAGCTGCCATGGGTGCACCTTTGGGTGGTAGAAAGGTGGGATAAAAATTCATTAATTAAATAAATTAAATTAAATCACATTTTTAGCCCTGCAGATTTGGCAGATGGGCAAAGCCTTGCAAGTTCTCAGTGCTGAATCAGATTTCTGGAAAGTGCTGAGGCTTTTGGGTGCGAATACACTTCTGGAACACCGTGCTTGCAGTCTAGGAGTGCTCCAGGACCCAGCGATGCTCTTGGGTGCTCATGTGGCATTGGTCTCCAGGAGTGCTTTTTATATGCTTTGGTTGGTTTGCCAGATGTTGGGTCCTTCCCTGGAAAAAGCAAATCTGGTCTTGGACATAATGAATGGAAATTAATATTTTTGCAACAGGCTGAATATTCCTCCCAGCTCAACAATTCCAGCTCTAACTACACATTTTACAACTGCTGTGGCATTTCAGGGAAGAAGTTTGTCTTCTGACTTCACAAGCGCCAGCCAAATCAGTACCATTCCAAGCTATTTTTTCTTTGGTACTGGCACCATGCTGCAAACCTGAGAGGATGTTCCTCAGAGGTCATCCGAGGAGAGGAAGAGAAGCGTTCGTACTGAACGCAGCAGAAGCACTTCCACCCCAGCCCCATGGCTCCAAAAATGTTCCTTTTATTCTCAACAGTAGTATTTAGAGCTGGAGATGTTGTGCCTGAACTGCAACCGTTTTGTATTGTGTGACAAATGCTGAGCATGGATTCTAAAATGGGGCCTTATCAAACGGACTGTGGCTCTTCTCTCCCTCTCTTTTCACTGGCTTGAGTCTGAACCTCATATCTGCATGTTTCCCACTGTTACAGCAAGAGATCAGAGCATCTGTGGACAGGTTTGGGAACAACCGCTCTGTGTGGGACTTCTTTGACCATCTCAAACGACGGCGAGGCTGGCTGCAGGAGCTCCTATGCGCTCTTCGTGAGACTCGTTTAGGAGACATTGCAGACGATATCCAGCTTGTTTATGAGAAACATCAAGTCAGTAAGTTATCTTTTTAAAATTTTTGTATTCTCTTGCCAGCAGTGCTGCTTTTGTGTTTCTTTGCTTAAATGGAGCGCCAGTTCAGGCATATGAAGGCCACTTTGTAGTGGCCACTGTAAACCATACCTGAGGTCACTTCTAGGTTGGCTTACTCTGAAAGGTACTCTACACCAGGTAGTCTGCACCAGGAGAGTACAGGGGTTTGTAAAAGCTCTTCAAGTGGAGCTGGATACAGAGAACATGAGATATTTTCAATGAGTGGTGCTGGTTTCTGTTATATGGTCTGGGAATAGGCTGCTTTAAGGCTTTAATGAATAGGCTGTCATCTCTCCCCCGCATGACTTAACAGCATGAGTCCCCTTAGAAGAGTTAAAATCTTGATGAGGGGGGAAGAGAAAGCGGTGACAAGGGTGGTTCAGAACCCCTGCCCACTGCTTGTGAAGCCCTTCCTCTGCTGCAAGGCAAACTTCGGGTGCCTTGGGACAGGCAGAGGGGATAGCAGCAGAGGCAGTTTTGGTCAATATGGTTGTTTGCAAAGCCTCAAGTGTTTGGGGATGTTCACTTGGAATGTGCAAGAATCCTCTTTTGAGCCAGGTTTCCCCTCGCCGGTACCTCTTTAAGCTATGTCTAAAGAGTGGCCACAGAAACACCACCTTGCAAGGAAGAGGAGAAAGAAAGGTTTTATGATTTTATATTTTATCACCATGTTGGTATACTTTGATTGATGTGAAATGCCTTGGAAGCCAAAAGGCATGATAAAAATATCCTAAATAAATAATATGTACCCTGCCTGGAAGAGTAATAGGAGCAATCCAAAACTAGTAGGATTGCAGGAGGCCCAGGCATCAATCCAGTCTGCATACACCTAAAGTCTTCAAACACGCTATGTTAATTTTTCAATCTATCAATTGATATGTGATTAACATCAGCAGTGGTGTAGCTACCTCTTGTGCTGGCCTGGGGGACACCTCCGAGTGCCCCCCCGCCCAACTGACCTGGATGTAATTGCAGTGACGTGATGACATCAGCACAATCCAGTTGTGCCCCGCTTCCTGAGGCCCTGCCCACTTTGAGCGGCCTGGAGCCCCCTAACCCTGCATGCCCCTCAGGGCTACTCCTCCCCCAAGTGCCATAAAGTGCACTTTATGCCGGATCAGACCCCTGATCATCTAGGCCTGAACTGCTGACACCGACTAACATCAGTGCTCCAGGGCCTCAGGCAGGGGACTTTCCCGGCCCTACCTGGATATGCTGCTAGGGATTTTCTGTGCACAAAACAGGTGCTCTTCCACTGAGCACTGGCCCCTCCCAGTAAATAACTGCAGAGATTGATTGCCACTCTCTGGGATTTAGAAGTACTGAGAAGCATCCCCCAAATAATCTTCTGCTGCATGCCCTATTTAGGGTTCAGTGCTTGATGTTGAGTGAGCACATGGAGTCTTGGCCTGTGGGCTCAGGTTCATTCTCAAGTGGTATGTGGTCATAGGCTGGTGTTTAGTTTGTTTTTAATCCAGTGGAGCAACGATCTGCAAGGCTGTACATCTGTAGCAGAAATATTGTCCCAAGCACCCAGTGTGTGCAGATTTAATTGACTAGAAGTCATGCCAACTCTGAATCAACTCTGGTTCCTTTAATTACAGGGTGGCCTTCAAGGCTTTGGTTCCTTCCATGGTCAGCTGCTCACCTGCAGTGGTTCACCATTAGGGGCATTATTCAGTGCTTCACCGCATGGCGGGGTCTCCTCTCATTCACTAGTAGGAAGTCACTTGGAGATGCCTCCATGGAGCAACCGTTTGCTTGTATCAGCTCTTAAAGGCCACCTTGTGTTGAAGTGTTTTTCCTTCTTGGTCTGTAAAGAATAGCACTGTTTCTACCCAGTGTGCTGATGTGTTTGTGATACGTCTTAGTATGACTGGTGATGACCAATGATGTGGAGCCAGGTCAAGGGAAAGCATCACATAACAATCCAGCATATATGTGTGTCCGTTCTTCCTCCAGAGCCTTCAGAAAATGTTTCTCTGACAGCAGTTACTGCTAGAGAGGACCCCAAAAATCCTCCTCCTGATATTTGCCAACGTTCTCCACGTAATGTCTTGGAGCAGGGCCAAGTCCAGCCCCCCTTGTCTGTTGATGCCCCAAGATCTTCGTTCTCAACTCCAGATCCATCCCTCCTAGCGATGGGCGATTGCAGCACTCCCATTCAGGAAACCAAACATCCTTCATTGAGCAAGGAGATAGTGGCGAAGCCTAAGGTGGGTTTGCCTGCCTTCCTCTGGCTATGAATCTGCCTGCTTTCATGCCTGTGAACAAGGGAGGGGCTGGGAGAAGTGACAGGTAGGGGCTGAGTGTACGCAGATGCAGTGGGGGGTGGGAGACGTTGGGCTGCAGCTTGGCTGTAGTGAGGAGGCCAGTTATGTTAGTTGCTGCTTTAATTTATACAACTTTGTATACAAGTTGTCTGTATACAACTTTGATTATATTCTAGAAAGCAGAATATAAATAGTTGAAACAAGTGAGGTGTGTATGGCTTGGAAAGGTTTTGCTATTAGAACCAATTTTTGCCTGCCCCCCAGGTGTAAACATTTGGTCCTTGTTGCATATATGCAACGTAGAACAGAAATGGCTTAAAGCAGGCCTTGCAAAAAGTGAGTCATGTCCTGGGATGCCTGAAAGCCAGAATGTTTGCAGTCAGGAGCTGTCAGGATTTATATCCTGACAGATGTAATGGAGATGCACAAACTGGAGATGCGCAAGAGTGCGAACTGTTTGTTTTCAAATCACAACCCTATGAAAAAAAATTGCAGGGAAGCATTCCAAGAAGAAGAGAACAGTAGCAGAAAGCCAGTCAGCCAGCCAGCCAAAGAGGAGCATAAAAAAACAGTACAGCCAAATTAAAAAAATATGGCAAAACAAATGCATTTTCAGATGTCACTGGAACACTGGCCAAAAAGGGCCCAATTTACCCTTCTTCTGGTCGTTCCACCAACTGGGTGCCACCATGAAAAAGACTCTCACCCTGAGTGGATTGTCAAGCAGGTCATTCATCAGTGTGCCACCACTCACCTCTGACCAAAGAAGGGCATTGAAGGAAGACCTGCCCATAGAGTCTTAATGCTAGGATGGCACAGGTTGGATGATTTTTTCCTGCCCTTCTCAAAAGTGTCTGGGTCAGCCTTGGTTGACTTGGTCACTCTCAGTCTGAGTTCTTGAGTTGCATTATAACCTATGAGTTTTCTTTTCAGAATACAGGGAATGCCCAAAAGCTGGAATCTTCCACTCCTATTCAAAAGAAGAACGAAGCAAACTCTGGGATGTCATTGCAAGTTGATAAACAACCAGTTGACCCAGTCACATTGGCTGCAAACACGTCTCGTATATCTCCAAATCAAGACCATCTGGATCTTGGAGAGATGCCCAAGGATGTAATGCTCCTTAACATACAAGTGAACTCAAGATCCAGTGCAGGTAATTTGGTGCAGAACTGGGACAGCTGCCAGCTTCATCCTGTTCATGTGACAAAAGAGCGTTTTGGGAGCTTGAATCATCTGACTGGTGATGATGCCCGTTTAGTATCCAAAAGGCCAGAGCTTACTGCCTCTCCTTACGCCAGACCTTCTGAAAATCAACCAGAGGAGAACTACTATTCGTCTTCTAACAGCTCTCTATTGACTCCAAGCAGTCAAGATGAGACCCAAGATAGAGAATCACCGAGAGAGCGGAATACCCAAGCCCTGCGGAACCAGGATGAGGGCCTTTCGCACAGCATGATAGACAAAGGCAGCCCGGTTCCCTGGCAAAATAGATTTGATGTAAATCGGAACAATGACCAGGGTAAGTGAAATACAGTAGTAATGGAATCACCAAAGCTGTGCCCTTCCACCAGAAGGAAGGTGACAGCTAGAACAAATCTTTTTACAGGCCAGAATCCACAAGTGTTGTGCTGCCTTCTGGGTCCAATGCAGTTAAAATAACCAATTGTTCCAATCAAGTGCCACCACCAACTTCTTCAGAAGAAGGTGTTCATGAGTTGGTTAATCCTGGTATGACCAGCTCTTGGAAGGCGACTTGGCTGGACCTAAGAGAAATATGAGTGGCTGAGAAAGCACAAGGGATAGAAACCCCTGGCACTGTGCAATTCAGTGCTCAAGTGCCTTGTGGTGGGAACGAAATGAAGATATGCTCTTGGTTTTCAAGCATATCTTCGCAACCATCAGAGCAAGAAACTTGTTATTTGTTCCGTTCATGAGAATCCCACTGGGATACTTGGGAAGCTGAATTTTTTTGCCCAGAAGTGCATTCCAATCCAAAGGGCTTTCTGCCCTCACGCAAAGTTCCAGTCTATGCACACCACCCTGCCTGTGTTCTAACAAAGACTGTGTGCATTGTTTCTATGCAGGCAGGGGTGTACCTAGGGCAGTTATTTCCAAACTGTGAGGCGTAGCTCCCTAGGGATCCATGGAAACCAGCCAGGGGAGCCGCAGATTCCTTGTGAATAACCTACTGCCCTATACAATGCATAGCATTGTAGAACTAATGGGGAGCCACGGCCAATGGCCCAGTAGGTCAGGGAAGCCACCAGTTGAAAAAATTTGGAAACCACTGACCTAGGGTATCTGAACCTGGAGTGGTCCACTCATAGTGACTGGTGGGCCACTGGAGTGAGCCACAAGTTGTCCTGACCTTTGCCTTGAGATCCCCCCAGCCAGGGCTAATGGTCACTCAAAGTGAACGGTGAACTTGGTTTCCACCTCAAGATCCCTGAGGGAGGCCAGGTCTACTAGCTGCTCAGTGGCACTCTTGATACCTCAGGCATATTTGACACCAGAGAGACCACCCCCTCCCCTTAGTATGCCACTGTGTACAGGTGTCCACTGTATGCAGGTGTCCATATAGGTGCCATTTAGTGCTGTTATAGCATCCAAGTATGGC
Source organism: Tiliqua scincoides (assembly GCF_035046505.1). NCBI lineage: Eukaryota > Metazoa > Chordata > Lepidosauria > Squamata > Scincidae > Tiliqua > Tiliqua scincoides. The sequence goes on from NC_089826.1 coordinate 3,910,317, forward strand.
ATCCAGTATTATATGGCATCCGGTACAATATGGCATCCAGTACTCCTTGGCTTGGTGATGCTGAACCCAACCCTTCCTGACTCCAGGTTTATCCCTTGTTAAAAAAGGACCATGTTCCTCAGGTCTCCAGCACCATTCCTAGTAAGAGGTTTGGGCCTCCACCTTCTGACTCATAGATTCCTTCTCCACTGAAGTGATTCTGCCTATCTCAGGAGGATAGGTCTGGGCAGGAGGTCTGGTCTAGAGGGTAGAGCCTCCATTTGCCTGAAGATTAACATCCACAAGGTCGCCAGTTCGAGGCCACTGGCACCGTGCGACCTTGAAGCAGCTGGCAAGCTGCAGCTGAGCTGTTCCATCTGCTCGGAGCGTGGGAGGATGGAGGCCAGAATGTTAAACCAGATCGGAGTGTAACACCGTGAATGTAGTGGTTCTTGAAAAAAAGAACCTTCTTTCAATTTGTAAAAATCCCTGCGTGGATTTAATAAGCCTGCCTATGTAAACCGCCTTGAATAAAGTCTTGAATAAAGACCAAGAAAGGCGGTATATAAATACTGTATATTATATTATTATTATTATCTCACCCACAGCGGTTTCAGGTGACATGGTCTCTGATCTTCTTAAATCTCCTGTTCAAGCGACAGACAGAACGACCACCCCAAAGCAGGTGGAGGTAAGTGGCTGTGTTGTCAGTTTTACAGATGTAGAATTTGTGGAAATGTGGAATTCACAGGGAACAAAAGTAGTAACTTGGGAGCAGGTGGGGATTTGTATGTCATGCTGACTGACTTGAGTATTCCCTTTAAAGCACATGAAATGCATTGTAACAGTGGTCTTCAGGCTTTCTTGTGCCACAACCCGAATGAATGAAGTGTGAGACTGGGGGCCCACCGTTGGTCCCACCCCTTTCCTGGGACTCTCTCTGCCCTCTCCTTGCCCCTGTTACACCCTCCTAGCACTATTCATTGTGGCCAAATATTCTTATTAGAGAAAGCGAAAAGTTATTAGAGAAAGAAAAAGTTACTTCAAAGTCTGGCACTTGTGAAAACTATTCTATCACAGTTGCTAAGAACCTGAGCAGGGCCCTCTGATTGCCAGATGCAGGGGAGGGCACCAGGACACAGGTTGTGCCTGTTGTCTAGTGTATTCCCTGAAGCATTTGATGGGCGACTGTGAGATACATGAAGCTGGACTAGATGGGCCTTTGGCCTGATCCAGTGGGGCTCTTCTTATGTTCTTAGGACTGGGACACAATCTCCTGGTACCTGAAGGGGTACACACAGTACCATCAGGTAGTGTGTGACTAATAATAATAACAACAACAACAACAATAATAATAATAATAAATAACAAATAATTTATTGTGCATAGATTTCTCTGTGCAGTTTGTATGGTTTTATACTTCCTGTATTAGATGATTTTCTCTGTTCCATGTACTGCTTTTAATTGCTATTATCATTGTTTTTATTGCATTGTATCACTATTCTGTTGTTGTTACATTAATGGCACACTGCTTTCAGCACTGGAGAAGTGGGTTATAAATCTTTTAAATAAAATAATGATACCCTTAAACCTGGATAAAGGCCAAGCCCAAGGATGTTGCAGCTTGACTCCCTTGGAGAAAGCACCTGTGTGTGGTCAGGTTCTCACCTGCCTTCCTGGGAATCAGAGAGGTGCATTGGACTTCTCAAACTGATACTGGAGTATGTGCGGTTAGGGACCAGTGAAATTTAGATGTACAAGGAATTGCTTTGCCTTTATGGCTGCCTATAATTGCCTGCTTGTATTTTTGCTAAGATTTGCATTTGGGCACTGTCCAATGCTCAAACCATTTCTCAGGCCTCCTTGTTCTCTTTCCTCCTGCGTTGTCAAGCCCTATCTCCCCCCCCCCCATCTTTTACACAAACTCTCATGGGATTGGACAAGTTTCTGGAGGAAAAATCCATTATGGGTTACAAGCCATGATGTGTAACCTCCTGATTTTAGAAATGGGCTATGTCAGAATGCCAGTGCAAGGGAGGGCACCAGGGTGCAGGTCTCTTGTTATCTGGTGCGCTCCCTGGGGCATTTGGTGGGCTGCTGTGAGATACAGGAAGCTGGACTAGATGGGCCTATGGCCTGATCCAGTGGGGCTGTTCTTATGTTCTTAACTACAATTCCCAGGAAGCCTTGCAGGTCTCTTGTTACCTGGTGTGCTCCCTGGGGCATTTGGTGGGCCGCTGTGAGATACAGGAAGCTGGACTAGATGGGCCTATGGCCTGATCCAGTGGGGCTGTTCTTATGTTCTTAACTACAATTCCCAGGAAGCCTTGCAGGTCTCTTGTTATCAGGTGTGCTCCCTGGGGCATTTGGTGGGCCGCTGTGAGATACAGGAAGCTGGACTAGATGGGCCTATGGCCTGATCCAGTGGGGCTGTTCTTATGTTCTTAACTACAATTCCCAGGAAGCCTTGCAGGTCTCTTGTTATCAGGTGTGCTCCCTGGGGCATTTGGTGGGCCGCTGTGAGATACAGGAAGCTGGACTAGATGGGCCTATGGCTTGATCCAGCAGGGCTGTTCTTATGTTCTTACCGCTTTGTCTGCCTGTGGCTAGTTGGTCTCTGCCAGAGCTTTGCCCCAGTCCCCCTGGACCCTTGGCTACCCACTGCAGTCTGGTTTTGCAGGGAATTCTCCATGTGCCTGGGAGTGAGACTTCCCAATGACATTTATTTGAAAGGTTGAATTCTTGCTTTATCTCCTACAGGTGATAAGACCAAGTAGGAGCAATGCCCTTGACTCTTCCAGAGCTCACCATATCTGGGACACCAACAAAGAGGATTATGCACCCTGTAAGCCAGGTGTGCTGATTTCACACCCAGTTGAAATTCCAAGGAGATTAGGTGACCAAACATTGAGCGGTGATACAACAAACCCTGCATATTCAGGGAGTTCAGAGAGACTTCGCATGAGCAACAACTCTGGAAGTGACCCTTTAATGGTGAGTGATTCCAGCCAAAGTTGTCTGTCTGAAGAAACATACTCCAGTCCAGCCGTAAGTAGCGACTGGGGAAGAAGTTGGACAACTGCAAGAACCAGTCCTTCTGTTCCATCTGAGAATGGCAACCGTCTGGATGATGGCTCCATCAGAGTTCTGCAGGGTAGGATAGAGCAGCCTCCCAGCTTCGAGCTCGAAGGAGCACCTGCTACAATGGATTTGCCTGGCGCCCCCAGGAGCCGATCTTGGGGTCCTTTACCTGACTCTGTCCCTGACCATCAGCCAATCAGCAGTGCCAGTCCCCAACCTGAAAATTCTGGCAATGCCCACCCAAATAAGAAAGTCAGTGATGAAACGCCATCCCTTTTGGGTTCTCCTGTATGGCCTGCTGTTGGCTTGGCCCTGGCATTTGGGGTTCTTGTACTGCTTAGATGGCTAAAGAAATAAGAGCAGGGGTCGAGCAGGGAAGAGAAAGGAGGATCACACACTCGTCCTCAGGTATACAGAATCATTTAATCGTTTTTTTTTAAAATGCACAGTCAAAAATTAAAGCACCTTTAACCTTTCCACTAACACCTTAAGTGAAGTGTACGATTCTTTGTAAAGAAATATGAAATAACTGTTGTTTAATGCACTTTTTCCACAGATATCATGTCAAGCCCCCAATGCTTGACTCCTCTCCTGCGTTCACCAGTTGCCTTCTTTTATAGTTTCCCCAGTTCTTCCTTGAATATCACTTTAAGAACTGTGTCCTGCAGCCCAATTTGGATGTTTTGTTAAACTTTAGGGTGGCCAGAACAAGCTTCTGAGAGCTGCAGCTCCCATGCTTCTCCCATACTTCTTATGCATGTGGGGATGAGATCTTAAGCTTCCACTTGAGAACAAACCACAGTTCGGCATTATGCACAGACTAGAGGAACTGTGAGCTAGCTTGGATCAGTGGCATAGCTAGAGGGGGTGCAAAGCACTAAGTTTTGCAGGGAGCCTCACTGCAGCGTGCAAGCGGCCCTTTCCCTTCGGAGTCATTCCCAGCAGTGGGAGCAAAATGGAGGCAAAAGCCTCTGTTTTGCTCCCACCGCCGGGAATGGCTCTGAAGGGGAGGAGCCACTTGCATGCCACAGTGAGGCTCCCTGCAAAACTTAATACAGTACTTTGCACCCCCTCTAGCTATACCACTAGCTTGGATGATGGGTTTGGACCAGTCCCACCCACACAGGATGTGGGCTGTGAATGCACACAACCCACCCACCCCTCAGTGCATCATTCTACTTTTTATCATTGTGTGGAGGGCGATTCATTCGAAAGCCCCCCACCCTATTGTGAAAAGTGGAACAGTAAATGGAGAGGGGGGTCTAAATGGGTGCACTTGTGGCCTGTGTTGCACGTGTGTAGAACTGATTCAGATGTATTTTCTGAACCAGCCCTCTGATTTTCTTGTAACTACACTTAAACTGTGGTTGGATATCCTGGTTTGACAGTAGCCATTTGTTCATGGTTGAACATGGTTGGGGGTAGGGGCAGCAAACTCCAAAGTCCCACCTTCCATCAACCATAGGGACAGCATTTGCTGTGACAAGCACTACCTGGAGAGAGATCCTTCCATGATACAAGAGTCCTGGTTTGCCAGCATTCTCATATCATGGAGAGGATCTCTCCCCAGGTACAGCATTTGTTGCTGCAGAACCCATAGGAGGTGGGGGGGTGGAACTTCGGAGCACAGGTTGGGGCTTCCCGGCACACTCTTGCTGTTCTCTCAATCATACATTTATGCGCCTACCTTTTTAACATCTGCATTGGACTTTATGGTTAGAACACATCATGGTTCCAAGGTCTGTGTGCAATATGGAACTGTGGTTTATTCTAAAGTGAAAGCCAAAGTGCTGCCATAAGGCAGTTGCATAACTAGGCTGGCGTGGTTGGATGAGTTTCTCCACTCTCACAGTGGAGTGGTCTTTTCCCGCCATCTCCACTGGGGGAAGGGATAACAGTATTTACCACTGATGCACTGTAAGTGGCACAAAATTGGCCCTCCAGCCCGCACTCACGTCCACACTGCTCCAAAAGGAGCCATTTTGGGGGCCAGGGCTGCACAGGTGCAGAGAAGGGGGTGACTACACATGTGCGGAGGGGTGATGCAATGACACAGGGGGCCCTGGGTACTCACCCACCCCACCACACTATTACCACAAGGATGAGACATACAAAATTTGTTGAGACATACAAAGTTATGCACGGGAAGGATAAAGTGGATAGAGAGATGCTCTTTACACTCTCACATAACACCAGAACCAGGGGACATCCACTAAAATTGAGTGTTGGGAGGGTTAGGACAGACAAAAGAAAATATTTCTTTACTCAGCGTGTGGTCGGCCTGTGGAACTCCTTGCCACAGGATGTGGTGACGACATCTGGCCTGGATGCCTTTAAAAGGGGATTGGACAAGTTTCAGGAAGGAAAATCCATTATGGGTTACAAGCCATGATGTGTATGTGCAACCTCCTGATTTTAGAAATGGACTATGTCAGAATGCCAATGCAAGGGAGGGCACCAGGTTGCAGGTCTCTTGTTGTCTGGTGTGCTCCCTGGGGCATTTGGTGGGCTGCTGTGAGATACAGCTTCCTGTATCTCACAGCGGCCCACCAAATGCCCCAGGGAGCACACCAGATAACAAGAGACCTCATTCTGGTGCCCTCCCTTGCATCTGGCATTCTGATATAGCCCATTTCTAAAATCAGGAGGTTGCACATACACATCATGGCTTGTAACCCATAATGGCGTTTTCCTCCAGAAACTTGTCCAATCCCCTTTTAAAGGCATCCAGGCCAGATGCCGTCACCACGTCCTGCGGCAAGGAGTTCCACAGACCGACCACACGCTGAGTAAAGAAATATTTTCTTTTGTCTGTCCTAACCCTCCCAACATTCAATTTTAGTGGCTGTCCCCTGGTTCTGGTGTTATGTGAGAGTGTAAAGAGCATCTCTCTATCTTCTTAGGGAGAATGACTGGCCTGTACTGGATAGAATTTGACTTTGGTCTGATCCAATGAAGCATTTCTTAATGTTGCTGGGTTTCATCTGCTCTCTAATTTGTGCTTTTCATAGTGTCTTGTACAGGTGCTTGATGGGAGAATCTTTCTTCAAAATCTGTTTCTTATTCATCTTTCTGCTCTGCTCTGGGGTTTTTTTAGGTCTTGTAAAATAGTCACTCGAGTGCAAAAAAGTTGATCTTAGCTTCTTAAATGTTACCAGAAAAATTTCTACCTGCTTCTTAGGAACCGAAAACATTTCCCAGCTGTATTTTTCCTGCTACAAGATTAGCTTATGGGCTTTGTTTTGCAACTGGGAATACATATGTTTGCTTTGAAGCTTCTTGGTTCAGGAATCTTGCATTAATAAACCTTTTCAATATGGACAAAATTGCCTGGTGTGTTGGCCCTTGTTTAAGTTGTACCATGCACTCTTGGAAACCCTGGTTGCTGCCAAGTGGCTCTGAGAAGGGGCAATCTGCAGGGGAAGAAACAGCAGGTGGGGGGTGTGCTGTCTTTCCCTTCTGACATCTGCAGAGTTGTGTTTCCATCCAGGGGCATAGCTAGAGGGGGTGCAAATGCAAAGCCCCCAAATGCGGTGGATCTTGATTTAAAACATTTATATCCCACCTTTCTAAAAAAAAAAAAATTCAAGGCAGGTAACAACAATTTTTAAATAATACTTGTATAAAATCAAAACGCAAGTTATTAAAAGCAGCTTGGCACCACTGGCATAGCTAGAGGGGGTGCAAAGCCCTAAGTTTTGCAGGCACAGTGTGCAAGTGGCCCCCTTTGGAGCCATTCCAGGTGGTGGGAGCAAAATGGAGGCAGCCTGGCTCTGAGGGGAGGGGCCCCTTGCATGCTGCGGTAAGGCCCCTGCAAAACTTAGTGCTTTGCACACCTTCTAGCTACACAATTGCTTGGTACTGTTGGCCTTACTTCTTGTTGGCATCCTTCAGTCTCGGAAGACTATGGTGTCACGCTCTGAATGGTGGTTCTAGAACAGAGTGTCCTCTCCAGTGCGTGAAGCCTGGGTAAAGTAGGTACAGAGGATAGGCTGTTACCCATGCAGCAAATTCCCCCTCTCCATGTCGCTGAAATGGTCCAATGGAAAGGCAGAGGCCAATATGGTTGGTTCCAGCAATGTCGCAGGAGTTGCCAGAATGTGACTGTGTTCAGCCACGAACTGCCTCGGGGACTCCGGCTCCTGATTTTGCCTCGAGGTTGACTCCTGAAGCTTTTTCCATAACTGGATGTAGCCATAAGGCAGTGAAGGTTTGGGATCAGAGCTTTCCTTCTCTCAGATGAGCTGCCTTCCCAGGCTGAGGAGTCCCATCTACCCGGTGGCTGTTTAGTCGCCTCTTAGGACAAGTACAGCCAAACTGAGGGCCTATTCTAATCCCCAGCCCTCAGGGGATGGCCTTACTAGCATTCCACCAAAGCCCCAGAAGCATGAACTATGCTAATTTCTAAAACAGAATTGAGCTCAAATAAACTGTGATATGGAGATACTGAGGAGGGAGGGAGGGAGGGAGGGAAGGACAGCAGCAAGTCAGCAGGTTTCAGTTCATGTTGTGATGATGCCTGGTAATCTATGTAAGTGGGTCAGTAGGTTAACTGCATCAATGGAGGCTAAGATAGTCTTCAGCTTTTTCAGGGCTGTGGTCCAGAATGTCAGTTTGCTGCTGTTCAGTGCTGAATTTTGCTGTACCGCCTTGGGCAAACATGTAGAAAAAAGCAATCATGTGGGCTTAGAAAATCTGTTTTCAGCTGTTCTCCTCTTGTGTCTTTTGTCAGTGTCTCAGAATATAAAAGCCTCTGAAAGGCCAGTTCAGGGCTGTTAAAACAAATCTACAATTTGTACCAAGATCACCAGATGCCGCATTGCGTATATATATGAACCCTGCATTCTGATGTGCAGAAATTAAACCCATGAAGCCTTTCCTGGTATGAAGATAAGTAACAGGGGAGTAAAGGTAAAGGTAAATTTTGCTGTGTAGAGTCACTGAGGCACAGGACCACAGCAATGATAAAATCTGGTTCTCCATTTTCCTTGCCTTTTATAACTCTTGAGGCTCTGATGTTAACATTGATTGGTTTGTGTTTTATTGGTCTGTTATTTTGTTAGCCTTATGAGGCTTTTAAAAAGGTAGTATATCCTTAAAATAAGCAATAAACAGCACAGGGAGAGACAGGGTACATTGTGCCCCTTCCCATACATTTATTTCATTTTCATTTTTTTAACACTTTACATGTTCACATTTTCAAACTTATCTATACAGATCTGCAAAGCACATCCCAAACTATGTTTTTGAGTTTTTTGCCATGTTTTTAAAAAACTTTGCACAATTCTGCAAGAGTGATTTTTCCAGTGACTACCAGACAGGATACATAAGGGAGAAAATGATTCGCTGCAGAGCTTTCCCAGAAGAGGATGTGAAAGTCACTCATGAGCACTTGTTTTTACAGAGAAGAAGCAAACTACTGTGCTGGACAGAAGCATAGATGACTGCCAACTTTTTTGATCTTCCTGACAGTGAAAAGGTACTGATAAAAGCAAGCAACTGGGATAGCTTTAAGAATTTTTACACTCCTGTGTTTGTGTACCACAGCAGAGAAAAACACAGTCACTAAACACTTAATGATAATACTTTAAGAGAGGGGTCTCCAAAAGTTTTGGCCAGAGGGCCACATGAAATATCTGGAGCAGTGCTGAGGGTCAGAAAAAAATTTAAATATAACATTTAAATAAATTAGAGATGGAACTTAGATGAATGAATAAATGAATGAGTGGGCTCATTCACTCAGCCTCTCCAGCCCTCAGAACACCCTCCAGGTGCAATCAGAGCACAGCTCTGGTAATGTTCAGCCGGGTGGGCCAGAGGCTTTCAGGGGACAAGAGGCTGGGGTTTGGAGACCCCTGCTTTAAGAAGTTATTAGGATTCTGGTGACGTCATGGGTACTATCCAGTGCATGCCCATGAGATGGAGAATTATGTAGTCCATGTATCACTTATAATGGCAGCTTTATGTCCCATTTTTACAGCAAGAAAAAGTTGCAGTTTGTTGCTGAGGAAATGTGATTTGTCACAACAGAAGGGTCATGTTATGTCAGATTGCCAGAAGCAGGGAGGGCACCAGGATGCAGGTCCCTTGCTGTCTTGTGTGCTCTCTGAGGCATTTGGTGGGCCACTGTGAGATACAGGAAGCTGGGCTGGATGGGCCTATGGCCTGATCCAGTGGGGCTGTTATGTTCATACTGATGCCTGGATCCCCCTGCACAGGTTGGGGTATTATTGTATATGAAGTGCTATACTATAACGGGGTTTGTGTGTGTAAGTAAACAGTCCTGCTGCCTCAGGCTAAAGGCCCATCTGGTTCAGTTTCCTGTATCCCACAGTGGACCGCCAGATGCCTCAGGAGCACACAAGACAACCAGAGACTTGCAGCCTGGTGCCCTCCCTTGTATGTTGCCTTCTGAGAAGCCTTCTACAACCAGGAGGCTGCACGTACCCAGCATGGCTTGTCACCTGTGATGGACTTTCCTCCATTAATCAGTCTGATCCCCTTGGAAAGGCGGCTAGGCCAGACGCCGTCACCACTTCCTGTGGCAGGGAGTTCCATAGACCAGCCACATGCTGGGCACAGAAATGTGTTCTGTGGTCTGTCCTGACTCTCCAGCCACTCATGGGAACAGATGTGCCCTGGCTCTGGTGCTGAGTGGAGGGGAAGGAGCATTCTTTCATCCACTCTCATCTGTGACATTATCCTGTGGCAGGGAGTTCCATAGACACTCCATTGCATGAATGCACTGAGAAGGAAAAGAGCATCCCTCCCTCCACCCAGCATCACTTTGTGTGTCTCAATCATGCCTTGGGGGAGCCACCATACACTGCCCTTGCCTGGTAGTCATGGATACTTGGCATGCCAAGCATTCCACTGGCTCCGCCCTCTAGCCCAAATTATGTCCACCTCATTGGTCTACTCCCCTGTCGCTTTCCGTGTCGGGGAAGGCGATTGGCCTGAATTTTTTCGCACCTCCCACCGCCACAAACACTTTTGCGAGAAGTCCCGCCCTATTGGTGTTTTTTTGTGATTGCTGTTGTCAATCTCCCGGAGTAGCGAAGCCGATTGGAAGGATAGATCTCTATTCCCGCCCCCCAGAGCTTCCCCCGCTCCTATTGGCCAGTCGACGTGTCGCTCCAGACGCCAGACGCTGTGATTGGCCAGCGCCTCAGAGTCACGCTTTGTGGTTGCAGCTGTCAATCTCCCGCAGTGAACGAAGCGCATTGGGAGGACCGGTCTCTGTTCCCACCCCTTGGCGCTTTCCCCCGCTCCTATTGGCCAGTGGACGTGTCGCTCCAGGCGTCGGAGGCGGTGATTGGCCGGCGCCTCAGCAGTCGCGCTCCCCCTCATGGCGGAGGCACAGAGAGGGAGGGCGCGAAGGCCCGCTCTGCGCAGGCGCGGTGCCCGCTCAGGCTGCTGTCGCCGCGGCGGATGGGGCCGGGCCGCGCTGCGGATGGAGCCAGAGCGGAATGGAAGCGTCGTGGACGGCGCTGAGGCGGCGGCGCCCCCGCCCACCGCCACGGACAGCGTCGTCGCGGAGGCCGAGCCACGGCTGCGGCGCGCGTCCGCCTCGGGGGCCCCGAGTGGGCGGCGGCGCGGCGGGCCCGGGCGGGCGGAGACAGGGGCGGGCCGCGAGCGGGAGCGCGCCGGCCTCGCCCCCCGCCCGCGCCCCGACGCCCAGCGCAGGAGCCGCCCTCGTGAGTGGCCGCCGGGGGGCGCCTGAGGGGTGGGCGTGGCCGCGCGTGCTACGTCACAGGCGGCCTCTGCCCGTCTCCGGCCGCAGCCTGAGTGGCCCGTGGCTCCGCCCACTGCCGCCTCCTGCGTCGGGATTGGCTGTTTGCCTCGGAGGCGCTGATTGGCTGAGTGTATGGCCACTCAGGTTGCAAGCCTGTCCACACTTGCCTGGGAGTAAGCCCCATTGACTAGCATGGGACTTACTTCTGAGTAGACATGCATAGGCTTGGACTGTAAGTCATATTCAGTGGGCCTGACTACCTGTAAGTTTGGGTTGGATGGCAGCCTTAGGGTAGTGCAGATAGAATGGTAACCTTACTCACTTCCTCCGGAGGAAGCCCCATTGAACACAATGGGACTTCTGCGTAAGCATGCACAGGATGGTTTTTCAGGGAGCGGTTGGAGCTCAGAAGAGACCCAAGTAGGCTGGCTTGCTTGCTTCCAAAGGGACAGAAAAGCCAGTGGCATAGCTGGAGGGGGTGTAAGGCACTAAGTTTTGCAGGAAGCCTCACTACACCATGCAAGTGGCCATGCAAGGCCCTCCCCTTCAGAGCCATTCCAGGCATATGCCTCCATTCTCCCAGAATGGCTCCGAGGGGGAGGGGCCACTTTCACACAGCAGTGAGTCTCCCTGCAAAACGTAGTGCTTTGAACTGATTGCACCACTGACCAAAGCTATGAGATTCTCAGGTATGTATCTTAGGAGCAAATTGACAATTTCATCTGCTCCTTGTGGGTTCCCCAGTTATATTTTACATTAAATGTGACTTATCTGTTTTGCTTAATGAATACAGTGGGCATCTCAGTATTCGCAGGGATCGGTGGTGTAGCTAGAGGGGATGCAAAGGTCTAAGTTTTGCTGATGCCTGAATGTGCCATGCAAGCAGTTCTTCTCCCCTTCAGAGCCATTCCGGGCAGTGGGAGCAAAATGGAGGCAAATGCAGAGAAGCAGGGAGGTGAGTAACTCTGTTTTGCTCCCACTGCCCAGATTGGCTCTGAGGGGGAGGGGCTACTTAGTGCCTTCAGGCACTGGCAAAATTTGGTGCTTTGCACCCTCCCTAGCTATGCCACTGGCAGGGGATTCATTCCAGGACTCCCTGCAGATAATGGAACCCACAGGGCCATACACTGCCTTCCTGCACCTCAGAACACTGGCGCGAACCAGAAGTGGCTTCTGGTTGTGTCTGGGCGGCCCTTTGTGGCACAGGCTTGGCATTAAGGATGCTCAAGTCAGCAGGTTCTGAGGAGGTTCTAAGGAGGGCCCACTGTATATGCATACTCTTCAGTATAAACATTCTGGAGATCATATGTTAAAGACAAAAACATAATTCAAAATGCATGCAAAAAAATGATGCAGAACATAAACGGTGGTAAAGAATGGGGAAAATAACATTTTTGTCATGGATTTGAAGCCTGTGAAAGCCAAAAGGACCTTCACCTGGTGCTGAAAGGGAAATGACCTGAGAGGGGTGTGGGACTAGTGTAGTCCTCCTCTGCAGGACCCTATCATCTGTGTTGTGCTGAAAAGCCCAACTTAAGGAAGTTCTCAAGTCTGCAAGCAAAATAGCTGGTGCAGACTTGAGAACCCCATTGCAGGGCCTGAGGCTTTCTTTGGGGGAAGGGTATGAAAGTCCCTTTCCCTTGAGCAGTTCGGCTTCAGATAATAGCAGTTGCCATTTTGGTGCTGCTAATCCTCTGAGAACTGGGAACCATAGGATTGGGCTGCCCGACTTGTATGGATTGTAAGCTCCTTTGGAAGAGGAACTATCTTTAGAAAAAAGAATGAGGAATGGAGTTTGGAGGAAGTGGCAATGACAGGAAGGTTGTTTTTGTTGTACAGATGCAAATTATGCTTAATTCACTGAAGAAAGCAGAAAGGGATGTTTACTGCAGAGACCATGACTGGTTGGTAATTTAGAAACGTGAAGGCACTGAAGAGATTGTATACTGAAGAGATTGTATACTGTATACTCCACAAAAACTGTGGAGGTATTTGCATCCACAGGCCAATTTACATATTTGGTTTAGCTCCTGTCTTGTCCATCTCTCAGGGCTGTGCCTCGTCTGCATAAATCTTTTTTAAACATAAATCTTTCTGAACTGATACAGTCTACTTGAACATTAATTGTACAAGTGGGAAGCATGTTCTGCATCTCCAGTGCACTTTCAGAAGAAGACTAGAAACTTCAGTTTGTGATGTCTGTGGGATAAGATCACACTTATATGATATCGGAAGATATTCTAGTAAATTTCGCATTTTGCTTTCTAGTTTTTAAGTTGTGGGGATATAAGATTTTCCAAGACACTTAGCAATCCAGAGGGTATAGCTGGGTGTTGGTGGAATTCATACCTGCCTGGAAGCCACAACTCTGTAACCACGTGTGTGATTGTGATAGAGGTGGATTGGAAAGGAAGAGGGGGGACATGATTGAGACATACAAAATCATGCATGGGAAGGATAGAGTGGATAGAGAGATGCTCTTTACACTCACATAACACCAGAACCAGGGGACATCCACTACAATTGAGTGTTGGGAGAGTTAGAACAGACAAAAGAAAATATTTCTTCACTCAGCGTGTGGTTGGTCTGTGGAACTCCTTGCCACATTATGTCGTGATGGCGTCTGGCCTGGACGCCTTTAAAAGGGGATTGGACAAGTTTCTGGAGGAAAAATCCATTATGGGTTACAAGCCATGATGTGCATGTACAACCTCCTGATTCTAGAAATGGGCTATGTCAGAATGCCAGATGCAAAGGAGGGCACCAGGATGAGGTCTCTTGTTGTCTTGTGTGCTCCCTGGGGCATTTGGTGGGCCGCTGTGAGATACAGGAAGCTGGACTAGATGGGCCTATGGCCTGATCCAGTGGGGCTGTTCTTATGTTCTTATGATGAATTATGATCTCCCAGTAGAGACCAACTTTTAGGATGTGTATTTGTGTGAAGTAACTGGATCTAGAAAAAGCAGTGCCATGGCTGAAAGTCGTGCCTTCCGCTAAGAAAGTACTGGTGCCCCCCATGCCTGTGTGGGGGGGTATGTTTTCCCCATACAGAAACCATGGATAAAAGGGAACCCTATAAAAGTGGTTCACAAATCTTATCTGCTTGTGACTGCAGCCTTTCTATGGCTGTTCCTGGGTCTCGCTGGCCCTTTACTAACTGCAAAATGAAATCATGAAACACAGGAAGTAAGGCAGAGGTCTGAAAAGAACGTGATGCTTACCATAAGTTCAGTGTTGTGTTATTTTCAGCTCTCTGCCACACTTCCTATGAGTGTTTCCTGCTTCCATTTTGCAGTTTCAAAGAGGCAGTGAGACAAGACTGCAGTTGCAAGCAGATAAGTGATTTGCATGAGGGAGGATTTTTGAACCATGGATACTAGATCTGTGGATATGGGGGGCACACCTGTACACGTGACTCAGGTAGGGATAGTGTCCTGTTTTTAAAGCCTCTCGGGTTTTTTTTTTCTTGAACAGCATTGGTGTGTGTGTGTGGGAGGGAGAGGGCGATGACATCTTGCTCCTTGCTATCCCTCACTTCAAGTAAGTGAACTACTGTTCGCTTGTGAACTACTGTTTAGGAGGAAAATTATGAATGCTCATAAGACTTCTAACAAGCATCCACCTTAATATCTCTTAATATATCAAGGTGAATGTGCTAGGATTACAAAAAGTAGTTTTTAACAACCCCATTAATATGTGCCTGTGGTGGACATGAGCTGCTTTGGACATAAGAAGGTAGGACAAATGTTTTTACATGAGCAGTTGCACTGGGATAATGTTCCCTGAACTCACTTTAGGGTCTGATCTTGCTAGATGAAACCATGGCGAAGTCACTTGCTGTCTTTTTCAGCCTGGGTTAATGGATCATCTAGTTACTGCTGGGTCTTTAGTCTTGAGTGGGTAATATGCAAAAGTTAACAGTTATATCCTTAGCAGTGCCACTTATTTTAATGGGACTCCATGGATGGACTTGGGCATGTCTTAAGATGGGATCCAATTGTAAAAAAAAGCCAACACCTGCAAATTATTATTTTTTGCCTACGCACATTATAGCAGAATTAGGGCCCAATCATATCCAACTTTCTATCTCTGATAAAGCTGTGCCAACAGGGCTGCATTCTGCTGAGGGAGGACAGACATAGAGGACTCTTCAAAGTAAGGGGGGGGTTTGTTCCCTTACCGAGGGGTTGCATTGTGGCTGCATCAGTGCTGAAAAGTTGGATAGGATTGGGCCCTCAGTGTACCATGTTTAACAATGAAATATACTCGAGATAGTTACCCTGTTTGGCTAAACAAATACAATTGTTGCGTTCTCTTTTTTAGACAAAATGATTAAACTGGGTTTTTTTTTTTTGTTAGGCATGTTTGGTGACTCCACCCTGACTACAAGCTTTCTTCTTTTCTAGCCCTTCTTTTCATGTAGCTTCCCATTCCTTGACCTGTTCCCCCAGCACTCCCTTTTTCTTATCCTTTTGTGTTGGAATTTCTAGACTGCTCTTTTACTCCCCTTGCAGAAATTGCATGGTTTTGTCAAGGTTCTAACTGTTAATGCAGACACCTGAAGTCATAGGATGTTTGTGAACATTCTATGGCATCACAACAGTTCAGCCAGTGTTTAGGGACAGGGCTCTTTTAGGCAGGCAGTTAGTAGCTAGTATTGACCTTATTTGAAATAACATCTTTCCTTTCTCTCTTCCCACCCCCATTCTAGCCTTTCCTTGGTTTGGCTTGGATATCGGAGGGACCTTGGTCAAGCTTGTTTATTTTGAACCAAAAGACATTACCACTGAAGAGGAGGAGGAGGAAGTGGAGAATCTGAAAAGCATTCGGAAATACCTGACCTCCAACACTGCCTATGGATCGACGGGCATTCGGGATGTCCACCTTGAGCTAAAGGACCTTACGCTGTGTGGACGTAAAGGCAATCTGCACTTTATACGCTTTCCTACTCATGACATGCCTGCTTTTATTCAGATGGGCAGCGAAAAGCACTTCTCGAGCCTCCACACCACCTTATGTGCCACAGGAGGTGGAGCATATAAATTTGAGCAGGACTTTCGCACAGTATGCAATTTTTGGCTTATATCCCCTTAAGCTGCAGTAGCACATTGTTAATGCTTGCAAAATAGAAGCTGAGTGTTGTTTTTCCATCCTTGCTACAGCTCTCTGTTGTGGCACCACTGGGGCAGCTTGTTTCTCTGATTTGAGCTTAAAAGCAGCCTGAAGTTGGGCCGCACCTCTGTAGAACAGATGCTTATTCGTTGTAAAACCTTGAAATTCTCATTGTTTATCATGACATAGGACCTCACAAGAAAAACTGGGTAATCAAGATACTAGTCAATAATGTAGGCTTTCACAACTTGGTCATTGCCATGTCTTCATTTAGCATAATGCATGTTTGCCTTTGCTGATAGAACATCTGTTTTGTTGTGAATGAGGCGTCTAGTGTAATGAGCTAGTAAAAACTGCCTTTTTAATGAATTTATCATTGGGGAGCGTGTGAGAAAGAAATGCTTCTGCTCAGAGACTTGTGAAATGCAGAACCTGGCTTCAGGCGCTTTCTTGGCTAACCAAAGACTGGAGGGAGGGCAAGGATAGCAAAGGGGTTCATTTGTGTCATCTCTGTGTCAGTTCTGGCAACTCTGTTCAGTATGAAGGTACCCTGGTGTACTGCATGCCCGTTTACTTGCTGTGAATGATAGAATCTGGGGTGTCCACCAGGCTCCTGTAAATCCCAGTTCTCAGTCATGCAACGGCACATTCTGGTCCTCCAAATATCAGCAAGCACTGTTAGCGAAAAGCAAGACACCATGCCTTAGTGAGGCCCCCTCCCTCTTTCTCATGAGCATCTCAAAACTCCTACAATTGGCACAGGATAATGAAAAGTATAGATTCACTCCATTCTCTTCTCCACCAGTGTCTTTTGGCTCTGTGTGAATATGAAACTGAGTCAGATCATTGGTGCATCTAGTCCAGTACTGTATACTGGCAAATGTCTTTTTCAGCCTTGCTGCCTGAGATTCCTTCTAGGAGACAGTGCCTGGGATTGAGGCTCAGGTGTTCTTCAGGCAAAAAATGTATGCATTCTACCACTGAATGTGGCTCCTGTCATGAACTTTTACCCAGAACAATTTGACTAGAGAGTTTTTTTGCTTTGTTTGGGTGCAGCTTGGCTTTGTTGCTTGAGTAGTCTTGAAAGATTTGCTCCGCAGGTGCATACATTCTACTGTTGTCAAAACTGGCTTGGCTTGTCTTAATTAATCCTAGGGAAAACAGAAGCATGGGTGGTCCTACCCTATAACAAGGATTTGGTAGGTGGCCTCACCATGGCTTCCTCTACCATCCTGAAATCATTAACTAATGATAAGAATATTTATATTTTAAAAAGTTCACAAAGTGGTTAACAGAGATCAAATAGCTAAATGGTTCTCTGTCCAAGAAGTCCTTTCAATCTAAAAAGAAACACCAGCAAAGCAGCTGCTAGAAAAACACTGCTGGGGTGAGTAGGGACAGATGCTCTCCCCCTGCTAAATATCAGAGGAGCACCACTTTAAAAAGTGCCTCTTTACCCACTTATCAGGGGTATTAGGATGCTGTCCCCATTACCAGGGGATGGGTGCATCTCCTTTCAACTGCCAAAAATTCAGCCCTCTTGAAATTATAATGCATCATTAAACTGTGGCCATGAAGCAACTACTCCCATCTTTAGTGCAGGATAGCCCAGCTACTGCAGCATCATAAAACCATGAATATCGCCTTCCTGCAGATTGCAGTCCCTTCTTCCATTCCTTTTCCTCCTGACTACCTTCCTTCCGAGAGTCCCATTCCTTCTCCTGCCTTAATGTTCCATTAGTTGCAAGTGGTACAGAATGCCTGATTTAGAAAATGGGCATAGTTTTTAGTAAATGGTTTCCACCAGTGCAGATGTTGGTGAACTTCCAGGATTTGGCATTCCTCATTTTGGAACTCAAAAGGAGTTCCCTTGCACTAGGCCAGTGTCTCTCCCTGGTGAGCATAAGAGGGAGGGAAAGTGCTGGATCCCAGTCTCCAGCTGTTCAGACCCAAGCAGAAATGTCTACCTTGCTTTCTTCAAAGCTTGTTTCTCCACACAGGTGAGTGATCTCCAGCTCTGCAAATTGGATGAACTTGATTGCCTTATTAAAGGAGTTTTGTACATTGATTCGGTTGGGTTCAACGGACACTCGGAGTGCTACTATTTTGAGAACCCAACAGATCCAGAAAAATGCCATAAGCTCCCCTTCAACTTGGAGAATCCCTACCCTCTCCTTTTGGTGAACATTGGTTCAGGGGTTAGTATCTTGGCTGTATATTCTGAAGACAATTACAAGCGGGTGACGGGGACCAGGTGAGATAACACTTTGACATCCCATAAGCAAGCCTTGATGATTTAGTTATTTGCAACCTATATACATGACTGAGTGACAGAATATAACTGAATAGAACTGATGTCAAATGGCCATGAGCATGTCCTGCTTCCAGCGTAGTTGCCATATAATGTAGTGGCCAAGAGTGGGAGTTGCTCCCTTGAGCTGTTCTTAAGATGGAAAATTACTAGGAGGCTTTGCCACACATATCCATGCACCCTACGTGAGGCTGGTTTGGGGCAGACCTGTGCACACCAGCAGGATCCAGGCCATGAGCCTATTATTGTCTGTTTTCCCAAGGACTAAGTTGCAGGCCTTCTTTCCCCTCCCCCCCTTCTTCCTGCCCCTCCTTCTAACCCTCATTCAGCAGACGTATTGCCTTTTCTTTCTTTCTGCTAGCCTTGGAGGAGGAACCTTTTTTGGTCTCTGCTGCCTTCTGACTGGCTGTTCTACTTTTGAAGAAGCCCTTGAAATGGCATCCCACGGAGACAGCACTAAAGTGGACAAACTAGTGCGAGATATTTATGGAGGTGACTATGAGAGATTTGGGCTTCCAGGCTGGACTGTAGCATCCAGGTAAGGCCTCCCCTTCCAGCTTTTTTAGGCAGTATAGTATATCATAAGACTCATCCCAGTTCACTTTTGGTGACCAGAGGTAAAGCAGGGTGTGATTGGCTTTAATAATGATAATGGGCTGCATTTAGCATTATTCTGATCTCTTGATATTTTTCTTTTGTTTGTAGTGTATTAACAAGTATTTTAGTAGAACCTCCAAAGTAAAAGATTTCTGTTTCTAATTCCTTAGCAGAAGTTTTATTTCCCTGTTCCTCAGTAGATGGCCTAAGTAGATGTTTCTTTAAGACCTGCTGAGCCCATATCTTGCAGCCTTGGGAAACATGGGGCTGGTCTTGGGGCAAGTGTATGACACAGATAATGACTTGGGGTGGGACTAGCTCACGTTGTAACAGCAGTACTGTTGCACTCTTGGCTTGCAAGGGTGAGAATAATAGGGTGCCTGCTTCTTGTGTATAAATATTCATGTTTGAATTCCAGGGTCTTGGATACCAACACTTGGAAAGACCACTCGCTGAGCTCCCTGGGCCTCTCATTCCTTGTTTGTAATTAACAGTACTGGCTAAAGAGGGAGCTTCTGAACTCATTTTGGTCTTCCTGAAGTTATGCTGAAGGCTGCCTTGATGGCTCCAAAAAAGCCATCCAAAAGGAGGACTGTGGTGTGTTACAAGCCGCACATGATTGTCTTGCCCTGCCCCATCCTGGGCAGCAGGGGGCTGTTTTCAGAGGCAGGATATTGTGTAGTATGAAGAAATGCCCATGTTGGCTCTCTGAATGTTTTTATTAACTACATTTTTATTGTGTCCTTCCGCCAACACGCTCAGGATATTGTATAATATGGTCCCATATTTTTATCCTTGCTTTAGCCCAGTGAGGTAGGTAGCGCTGTAAGAGAGGGTGACTAGTCTAAGGTCACCTAGTGAGATTTGTGACTGAGTGACGATTTGAATCTGTCATGGTTCCAGTACTGACTTTTGCAGCATGCTGGCTTTTGTATGTGTGCACGCTAGATTTTTGATCTTTGAAAGCGATACTCCCCCCCCCCCGTTCATGTTGGCAGTGGCCCTGCAGATTTGTACTTTTTTTTTCTGCAGTATGTGGTTCTGTTTCTCATGTGGTGTGACATTACTCCATGAGCATCTTGGGTGCATGTGGTTGGTATCCCAGTAATGAGGCTGGGCTTGGTGGCCCGTTGGCTCCTTCCAGCTTGACAATTCTGCAAATCCATTTTTGCTCTCACTCTGTGCTGTCAGTTACTTGAAAACTGTTCTTTGGCATTTTTGGCCTGAAAGATGAGTTGTGTGCCTTTTTGCAAACTTTGCTCTCCAGCTTTGGAAACATGATGAGCAAGGAGAAACGAGAGTCAGCCAGTAAGGAAGACCTGGCCAGAGCAACCCTGATCACCATCACCAATAACATTGGCTCCATAGCACGGATGTGTGCGCTTAATGAGGTATGGAAAGAGAGGTTTGTGTTCACTGCCTGCATTTGCAAGTTCAGTGAGCACCACACATGGTTTTCAACCTGCATCCACATTGAGTTCCTGCTGGAATTGCGGATGCAGAGGGAGAGAGGTGCCTTCTGAAAAGGCATCCTGCAGTCCTGAGCATGTTGGGGTGGACCGAATGCACAGGTTGGAGAGAAGTCTTTGTGCTGTTTTCCATTGTTCTTAATGCTGTAAGTTGAACTGAGAATAGGAGTGTGTTGTGGGATAGTTTCAAGAAAATGCAGACCAAACTACGTACTGTTGCCTGTTCATTTGTGAACTGCAAATTGCTTTTCTAAGGGTACTTAGGAGAGAGTGAAAGAAGGGATGTTTGGGTGGGCAGTTGTTGCTGCAGCAGAGAGAACGCTGCTGGTGTTCTAAGCTGAGGACTTCAACAAAGAAGGACGTGAGCCAGCCAGCAAGTAACTTGTCCGCAGGCAGGAGTCGCGACGTCCGGCATAGCATTCTGGGCTACCTGAGCTTGGTGCTTTCAGCTTCTTTACAGTGCTGCCTTGTTGCATCCATGTCAAGCAGCATTGTACAGGGCTATGAAAGAACAGAGCCTGCTCATCTCATTGCCCCAGGGCAGCCTTGTGCAGTTAGACAGTTGTCCTGAACAGTGACTGAGCGATGAGAGGGCTGGCATGGGTGCCCCCCTGCTGCTGTGACTCGTTGGCTTATACGGGAGATCAGGTGTTTGGGAAGAGCTCTGTTTAATTGGAAAGCAAGAAACAAAGGTCATGTTCCGGGAGGAGTCACCCCAAGGAGGAAGAGTAAAGATCACTGTTGGAGCCAAAACGGCTGCTGATTTTAACCTATTTTTAGTTGTCTGCCGCAAGCCTTACAGTGAGTACCGATTTATACTTGTATGATGACCCCAGAGTCTTGAAAGTCTGTTTCTGCTTTATCTCCCAAGTGGGCAAAATCTGAGCCAGTAGAATAGACCACAGATCCAAAACTTTTACTGAAATGAATCAAATGATTAATTGATTTATAAAAAAAAGATTAACAAGATTCAGGTAGTCATAGAGGAAATACAGGTGCTAAATACAAAAGAATTGACAAAGAAACCAACAGAATGTGATGAAGGAGGGGAATGATTCAACACAGTGTAATGGTAAAAGCAGTAAATTCAAATCAAACTAGAGATTGCAGCACAACAGCTTCTTATTGAGCAGAAGCCTACCTGAATGCCTCCTGCCCTAGTTTACTTAAAGCTAACAGCGTGCTTAGATTAATTTCAAGCTGCAATCCCAAACACATCCTTCTGTCTCCTTCTGCAGTCCCAAACACATAAAGGGCTGTACTGGCAAAAAGTGGAAAAGGGAAACATCTAAGAATAAAAGAAATCCACACAGGGATCTATTAGAAAAGAAAACAGACATATTTTTCTGGCATCACAGAGATGAAAGAGTTTCAGGCCTAAAACCTTTGAAGAACACAGGCAGTAATTAAATACAGAAGAAATGTTGGAAAAATTCTCCTTTGCTTTCGAGAATCTATAGATTTCAGATTGTAGATGTTTGTGTTGACAAATCATAGCAGAAAACTCATTTTAGACATAAACTCTAATAAACTTACAATTTTAGAAGTACTGATCATATCCAGCTTTCTTTGGTTGCCTAATCTGAGAGGCTGAACCATTCTGTTCAACATAACCTGGTTCCAGATGCCAGAAGGCCCTTAGTGGTCCCAGTGTTCAAGAAACCACTATCTGTGTTTTCCTGTCAGGCAGCTGCATTTATTCCATCTTTTTTTAGCTGGAAAAATTCTAAGC
This sequence comes from Tiliqua scincoides, assembly GCF_035046505.1. Lineage (NCBI taxonomy): Eukaryota > Metazoa > Chordata > Lepidosauria > Squamata > Scincidae > Tiliqua > Tiliqua scincoides. Next base: position 3,932,333 of record NC_089826.1, read on the forward strand.
CATTCAACCTGAATAGGCCTCTGGTTTGCTCTTTTGCTCAGGAAACCTGCTTTTATCTAAAGCATCAAGTGATAACACCCAACCTTCAGGACCCAACTCCGTCATCTAGAAAATGGCATGTAAACTTCAGCTACTCTTCCTGTGATCACCCTTTCAGGACCTTCTTCACATGTCAATATTCTGTTACTGATTCTTACGCATCAACAGAATGTTTTTCTGTGCCACACAGTAGCTTAGCTGGAAGGTAGCACATGAGAAATGGCAGGCTTGGTTCAAATTGCTCTCCTCTCCTTATCGCCCCATCTCATTGCTTAGTCCCTTTTACTCAGGAATTGAAGCTGTGCCTTAACCTCCCTAATGCCACTGTCTACCAATAATTTGCCCATCGAAGCCTGTTCTCCTCCATGCCAGAACCTTGCACCTCTAGTAGATGTTTAACGCTGTACAATAGCCAAAGGAGGTAAGGGATGGGTGGACAGGCATGGTTTGAAAGAGGTGGAGCCAAATTGGAAACCTTCCTCCACTAGGAAGCTGCCTATTGATTTCTGGGTCTTTGGAATTGGTCTTTCTGGGATGTGCTCGTGTCTCTGAGCTAACAAAGCTGGGAACTGGGGGTACGACTCTTTCTCTGATGGACTGTGCACTATAGAGCATCTTCATTTGAGTGTAAGGATTCTGATACTCTTTTTCCTTCTTGCAGAACATCAATCGAGTGGTTTTTGTGGGAAATTTCTTGCGTATCAATACGATCTCAATGAAGTTTCTGGCGTATGCGTTAGATTATTGGTCAAAGGGGCAGCTGAAGGCCCTCTTCTTGGAGCATGAGGTAGAGTCCTGCTGCAGTGCCAGCCTGTTTCTCTCTTCCCATCTGATTTGAGGGGTGGGGTGGGGGCAGACAGTGGCAGTAAGACAAGGGATCTTTATTTCCATTTTTATTTCCTTGTAGTGGCTTAATTTGATGATTAAATCACCTTAAAATATGCATTGTGTTACTTTTTAAAAAGGTAATTGGGTTTAGTATTTCAAATTTCCCCAAAGATTCCAGACAGCTAATTGCAATTCTGAGCCTTCAGATGAGGAGAGGAGATACAGTCTGCAAATGTATCTGAAGAAATTAGGGAAGAGGGAGACAAGCAGAATCTTAAAATAGTGAATCAGAACCCCCCGAAGAAGGTAAAGACACCTCCCCCTATTGCAACTAGTTGTGCTGTGAGGAATATAGTTTCTCAGAACATAGGGAGGTGGGGGCACCAGACAGGGTAACTCTCCAGTCCTCAGGAGCAGGTAGAGGGGCACATCTTTGCCTGCCTCTAGTAGTCACCTTCGCATGCACCACTTGAGAGTTTTTTTTAAAGGAAAAGCTAGCAAATGAACTTCTACTTGAAATCTTGCCAGTGTTTAATATGCTGATCTTTGTTTCTAGCAAGTCTGTTTAGGCACAAAGTCTGATAAATTGTATTTGCCTTTTTCAAATTCATAAATAGGGTTACTTTGGAGCTGTTGGAGCTCTTCTGGAGCTTTTGAATTCGTCCTGATTGGTAAAGAGGCTGGGCCCAGGTTGCTGGCGGAGTTCTTTACAGCAGAAGGAACATCTGTGTACATGTGTAAATTGTCTTTGATTGTTGGATGAATAAGAGAAAGTGAATCTGTATGATCTCATCAATCAGTGCAGAGAAGGACAAAGGGCTTTTATATTTTTTTTAAGTTAAAATTAATCCGTGAATATAACCTCTAAATATATCTGTATATGCAAATTTGTGGACTGAAAATCTCTGTGTCTCAGCTGTTGAAATAGATGCTTAGCAGTTTTTGTTAACTCAACTGTGAGGGAAGGTTGTCGTGAAGGCGGGTGCTCAGGCAGATGCCCGAGTCTCAGAACTGTCTTCCTTGCTGCTTTTTCCGAATCTTGTATGAACCTGAAGGGCTACGTGTATTTTCACAACAGAGTTCAGTTGTGCAGAACACCAAAACACAGACCTCAAATATTAAATCTTTTTTTTAAAAGAATAGTTGGTCTTCTCTTGACTTGAGAAAATTGCTTTCCTGTTTATCAGTTGTGTTCATGTAATAAATGGGGGGGGGAGTTGCAGGATGGGGGAGAGAAGCAGGAACACTGGAAAAGAGCAGCTTTGAGTCTGCATCTCTGCTTAAGTTTACAGAAACAGCATCTGCTAACTTTTCTCTGAAAGATCGTGCCTTGGAAAAATGTGCCACCTAATATTTGTCAGACACTCTTTCAAGTCAGTAGACAAATCCTGTGTCCCTGGAGTACACATTTCTCCAGTTCGTTGAGCATTCAGATCTTTCTCAAAAATGGTCTTCTCTGTATTTGTCTGATGCATGCAGTTTCTGAACAGAAACAAGATTATGAAAAATTATGAAAAATACCTTACCCCCTAAGTACTAAGTACTGTAGTATTTTCTCTTTCCCTTCACTTTCTTGCATTTGGCTATTGCCTTAAGTAATGTTGAGATGAAATCTCTGAAATCTACTTGTATGTGTCAGATTTTCAAATCAATTGAATTTGAAATTTGCATCAGGTGTAAAAGTCATGCCACACATTGTGTGCCACGACCCCCTGATGCCCATGGCAGCACAGCCTTGTCGCAAACCCCTGTGACTTACCCTATCATGCGCTTCAAATGGGGTGCAGGCCCAGGCTGGTTCATGGCTCTTGAAGACTCTGCCATTTCTAAACTTCCTTGTAGTGTATCTGAAAAAAGTACTGCAAAGAAAAAGACTGTGGGTTCTTGTTCGGCAGACTGAAAATCTCTTTTGGGCTCAGTGGCAGGACCATAGAAGCTTTTTCCAAGCACTGAGATAAAAATAACCTCCTGAATTACTGTTTTCGCTCATAAAGCATCCAGTTGCTAGCAGCAGAGAATGCTGCTTTTCTTTGAGAATGCCAAGCACTTCATCTCAGTTGCGGTACCTTGTTGAATACAGGCGCTAACCACAGTCTGGAAGGACTGAGAATAGGGCAGGCGACATAGGCTGAAAGGAAAGGGGCATTGTCTCCTACTCCGGCCTGTGCATCACACAGAATTCAGCATCTTGAGCTCAGCTTTTCCTTTTTGAAAATTAAAACAGATTTTTAACTGCATACATACAGAAGACCTGGTAAAATCACAAAGGTGTTGCCATGTTGGGCTTCTGGTGGTCAGGCTGTGGTGTGTCAGTGCCTTGCGCCATTCTTCACTTCTTCCTGTGGTTAACACAATGCATTTTGCAAGTATAACTGCCTGTGCTTTGTTCCCATAATGTATGGCAGGTTCCATGGTCTGTCTGTCCTTGGTACAGCATTCTGATACATGGAAAACACAGAGCCCTGCTTCAGTGCTGTGGCAGGCATTTCTTTTGTTGACAAGTACTTGATAAGCCCCGTGCCTTGATCAGGCTGCCCAGCACTGCAAAGCCCAAGAGTCTGTTGAGCATGTGCAAAGCGTGATGGGCATTTCTTGCACAGACTGCAGGCCATGACTTCCGTGGGCCCATTTTTGTTGTACTAAAGATTCCACGCCTCCCCCTGTATAGGTGGTGTTCATTTAACACACCAACGTGAACAATTTGTCAGTTGTAGTATTATTTATGACATTTATGTTCCACCTTTTACATCTAAAGAGGCATCCAACGTGGCTAACAATACATTAAAATATTAAAATATAATATTAGTAATAAAAACATTGAAACACAAAGAGTACAAACATTCACAACTGGGCAGGGAGGAACAAAAGCCAGAGAGTGGAGTTCTATAACTTTTAAAGAAATGGGCAGAAGGCGGAATGCAGTGGTGTCTTCAGACCCCAGGGCAACAGTAATATGGTTGCAAACCACTGTGGAGGGCCAATGTGGTGCTGTGGACTGAAGAGAAGTGGCTTGTCCTCCCTGCAATGTTTGGGAGACAAGTTCTGTTTCCCATACACTTGGCCAAAGAAAGAAAAGGGATTTTGTGTATGTGGGTGTGTTCCAAAAGGATACTTTTTAGAAGGAGCCGGGACCTTCATTTGAGGTGGGATGTGTTCACAGTGGATGAAAAGTAGGTCAAGAGGCACTTACGTGTTTAAACAGAAGCGTCCCTGCTCAGATATTGACATTAGCGAATGGTGCATCCTGTTCACAGATGGTAATTATTGCTTAAGTAGGACAGTTGCTTAACAGAGCAGATGGCAAGAATGATGGGATGGCAGACCACTGGAAAAGAGAAGGTGAATGGGCTGTGGAGGTGAGCACCTGCTTCTAAAGGACGAGGGGCTTTGTATATTTTGCCCCCCCAAGGCTCATTCAAAACCATTTCTAAAGAGGAAATGCAATGAAGACATTTAAAATTCCATGTTTAACAACAAATTCAAATGTGTACAACAGAATAAAAAAAACACAGCTAGAAGATCTCTTTGAAAATTGAGAGAAGAACTGAGTGGAATTCCAAGCAAAGAATGCTACTTGGGAAGATCAGGGGCAACACAGCGGGTCATGGAGCACATCTTAGCAAGTCTCATGGCAGCTCGGAGTCCAAAGGGAGTCGCTGTCCCTGATGCGATTCTGCTAGGAAGAGTCGAAGAGCAAGAAAGCCCAGCATAGCCACTCTCATTTATAGGCAACTGGCATGTGAGTTTCTCTGGTGCTATTAAGATGTGCCATGCTCTGTCCGTACCATTTATCGTTAGTGTCACGTAAATGTGCTGTGCTGTGGCAGCCTCCTAATGCACCATGCTGTTTTGCCTTGAGAAATAGCTCAACAGCAGTGCGTCCCTCTGCCCCCATCACCTGCCATTTGGCCCCTCCCATAACTGCCCCCCTGACCAGTCCAGCTTCTCATTGAACAATTATATAACCGGCTGCAATCACACTTTCTTGGGAGGAAGTCTCATTGAGCCCTGTGGAATTTACTTCTGTGTAGACATGGCTAAGATGGCACTGTTGCTGAAACACGAGTGTTTGAATTTGCTTGTCTTCCTCTTTCCTTCCCATCCCACTTGTATCTGGTCTGTTAGTTCCAGCCAACCTATGGTGGATGTAAAACAGCAACTGCTGTGTTGTGAGTTTCACATGACACTAGAGGGGGTTTCACATGATAGCTAGAGGGGGGTGCAAAGCACTAAGTTTTGCAGGCATCTGTGCCATGCAAGCAGCTGCTCTCCCTCCCATTCAGAGCCATTCTGGGAAGTGGGAGCAAAATGGAGGTATTCGCCATCCTGTGTTCACCTCCATTTCTCTCCCACAGCCCAGAATGGCTCCAAAGGGGAGGGGGCGCTTGCATGGCATATTCAGGCACCTGCAAAACTTAGTGCTTTGCACCCCGTCTCACTATCCCACTGCACTGTTAGGTGCATTGCTAACCATTACTAGAGAGAGAAAACCAAATGCTGTATGAAGCCTGCTTTAAGACTAGCCAGGTGAAGTCATGCTTTTGGAATGCAATGGCTACCACATGGCTCTTAGCCCTGGCAGTCACTAGAGGGCAGCACAGTACTGGCTGCCTGAGGACATCTGTGGTTTTGTTTTACCCCTAAATTGAGCCTGAAACACTTTGTTAAAGTTGTGGCGATGCATAAACCTTCCACATCATTTTAAAGGAAGGCAAGCTGGTGGTGGGGTTGTCATGGAAAATGAGGGAGAAGATGGAAGGGAAAAAAAAAAACCCCAAAACATATAGACAAGATGGGGAATCCAGGTTAGCTGCAAGTCCATTTGTAAATCTGCAATAGTTACCATGTCTCTCTCTCTCACACACACATACACAAAGCCAGTATGGCTTCTTCTATGTCACATGGGGTTTAGTGAAGGGGAATTGAAGATTTCACTCTGCTGAATTTTGCCAGGATTGTGCCCATCCAGTGGGATGGGGAAAAGCTTCACAGTGCAATCCTATGCATGACTACTCAGAAGTAAGTCACATTTAAAAAAAGTAAGTGTACCTGGGGGCTTACTCCCAGGAAAGTGTGTTTAGGATTGCAGCCTCGCTTCATTTCAGCTGATGTTAGAAGAATTGCTTAAAAAGGTGGAGACCCCCCTATGGAATATTTAGAGGGGTCTGTGTGCTGCATGCTTGCCACAGTACCACATTTATCAACTTTGTAGGTCTCGTGTAGTTGTCTAGCAACTGCTAGCATGTGCATCAATCCCCCCCAGTGTGCCAGCAGGCATAAGTGTGCAGCCTATGGCATGCTCTACCTTAGGCAGTGGTATAACTAGAGGAGGTGCAAAGCACTAAGTTTTGCAGGCTGTTTTGCAAGTGGCTCCTCTCCCTTGCAGAGCCATTCCAGGTGGTGGGAGCTAAATAGAGGCATCTGGAGGGGAAGGGGAGGGGAAGCTTGCATGGTGCATTCAGGCGCCTACAAGACTTAGTGTTTTGCACCCCTGCTAGCTACACCACTGCCTTGAGGGTTGGTGCGAGCTTCCCCAATATACAGCTGGCCGACTCCAGGTGGTCCAGTAGATTCTCCCTGAAAAAGGGGGGGGAGGAGAGAGAGAGAGAGTCAGCCTTCGGTTCTGGGAAGCTTTATGGCAGGAATATGTTTCACTGATAAGATTTCTGCTCATTCCAAAGACAAACAAATAAAAAAGAATATGACTAGGAACACACCTGCCACACGCCAAGCCTTATGTGTTGTTCCATCCTCCTGCCCCTCCAAGTAGATGGAGAATGACAGTTTTTAAAAAAGGAGATATTGGGGGACTCCTGCTTGACATTGTGGCTTTTTGTCTACAGTGGGCTGTAGGGTTCAATCATGTCTGCCACGTTTACGTGAAATTGCCAGCGGAGAAAGAGAGACAGCCAATTTGTTACTACAAACAGTCGCCCTCCAACAGAGCTGCAAGACCCAGAAGAGTTTTTAGTGATTTTTCAACCACTGTGCTCCAGACTCCCGCAGCACACCTGCGGGCCTTTCATGACACACCAGTGTGCCGCGGCACACAGATCACTGCTCTAGAAGCTGCTTTTGGCTTATTAAAAGGGTTGCCTGGGAAACGTGAGAACCACCTGTGTTTACAGTCCAGTTTGGTCAACGATTAGGCTGCCCCAGTGGCCACCACAAGACACACCTTTTGTGGCCACACACTCATTTTAGTCCCTCATGCAATAAAAGCCTGTCACCAGCTGGCAACCAGTGGCGTGCAACAACTCACATGAGGAACAGACACGAGGCAAGGCGAATCCCAGGCTTTGTGTCTTCATATCTGGCTGACCACCTGCTGCTTTTAAAGCCAGCATGCCTGGAAATTGGCCTTGTTGATACAAAAGGTTGCCAGCTACATGCTGGACTCCCCCCCCCAACTCTCTGGGTAGCAGGGAAGGAAGGGGTGGAAGACACTGATGGTCACTGTAATGCATTATTGCTGGGCATGTAATTTCCCTTCACTTCTGCAGGACTGACAGACGAGAGCAGTTGCAAAGCGTCCCCTATTGCCTTCCAGGGTCTCCTCGCAAACCAGATCTGGACAGATTCAGCACATCAACTGCTTGCATATCTTTATTTAACCTCTTCTTGAACAACTGCATGAACCACACCAACATTTCACACCTTGATTCTTTTGGACAGTTCCCCAGGTACAGGCCGGCTGTTTGTACCTTGCCCGGCAAGCAATGCACCTGGTACAGAACCGTTTACTCACCTGCTGCCCACACCCAAGGACTGTTTTGTTTTCAACGCTCACTGGACAGATGTTGGTTGGAAGCGTTTGCTGCACCCCTTGCAGAGCAGGGCATCTTCCTGTTGGACTGCTGTGACATGCTGTGGGTGGGCTGCCCAGGAAGAGCATTTGGTCAGCCAGCAGGTACAAACGGCATCAGCCAAGCTGAAAACTGGGACTGCTTGGGCAATCAGGGACCCCCTCTTCTTCGCAAATTGCATTGGCTGCCAAATTGTTTCCAAATTCAGAGTTGTGACCTCGGGTGTGGCCAACGGTTCGGATCCAGGTATCTTAAGGATCCCTTCAGGATCTCTTCCACCTGTTTGTGTCTCCACATACGCTCTGGTGAATGCCTCCATTTTGCTCCCACCACCTGGAATGGCTCCAAGGGGGAGGGGCGGCTTGCACACTGCGGTGAGGCTCCCTGCAAAACTTAGTGCCTTGCACCCCCTCTAGCTATGCCACTGGATCCTAAACATACGATACTCCACACCAGGGGTGTCCAAAGTTTTTGGCAGGAGGGCCACATCATCTCTCTGACACTGTATCGGGGGCCGAATTAATTTACATTTCAAATTTGAATAAATTTACATAAATGAATATGTTAAAGATGAGCTTATATGAATGAATGAAGGTCTTGCAATAGCTCAAGGCCTATAAAAGGCCTTGCACAAAGCAAGGCTGGCCTTTCCTTTGCTGCTGCTACTGCATCACAGACATGAAACAACAAGCAGTGGAGGGAGCCCTCATCCCACAGCTCACTCAAGAGGCCAAACAGTTGCCCTCACACTGAGAGCAGTTGTGTTGGGCCAGTGTGGGCTGCAACAAATCTCTGGAGGGCCAGAGGCTCATTGGAGACTAGGGGCTCCCTGCGGGCCGCATAGAGAGGCCTTGAGGGCCACAAGTGGCCCCAGGGCCGGGGTTTGGGCACCCCTGCTCCACACAAAGAGTTGGTTGTGTTTTTTTTAAAATTGTCAGCTTCTTGTCTAGTAGTAGCATTGCACGAGGATAAAAAAATGCCTCCTTGTCATTCAGTTCTTGGTACAGACCTGAACTGGGCCTGGTGGGTAGGTCTGGCTGAAAAGCTCCCTTCCATTTGGTAAGTCAGGGCAAGCCAGCTGTGTTCCTTCACGTCTGGTATCCTTGTTTATCATTTGTGAATGAAAATGTCTGCATAGCACAGCCAGCCATTGGCGCAGGGGAAGGCTGTTCTGCTGGAGCTCTTGCACCTCCTCCTCGGTTAGCACTAAATACTGTGATTGTACGTCTTCAGCTGCAGGACAACGGTGACTTTAGAAAACATATCAGAACACGTATTCTCTCCTTTTGGGTTCTAGTTTTTATCCTTAGGTTTTGCAACTTGAAAAATCAAAAGCATTTCGAAAAAAACAAATGAAAACAGAAGCTGTTGTTCTAATTAAAACTGCACATGGTGGGGGTGGGGTGGGGAACAATACAATCAAGCCAAAGTACTAAAGACCCCAAAATCCCCCCCCCACTGTGGTTTTGACCCTTTTTGTTGTGTGTACTTTGGCATGCAAGTCTCTCTCTCTCTCTCCCCCCAGGTGTTCCTCTAATGCAGAAGAACAGGTCCCTGGTCACTCAAGCACATCTCCCCTCTCCATTGCTTTTGATTTTGCTCTGTCAGAAAGAGCAGAGCCAGAAGGTGGAATATAAATCTTAATGCAAAACAACTAAGAGGCAAATGTGACTGAAACAAAGTGTCAGCAAGAAAGCTTCACCTGCCAGATGGTTGCCTGCCATACAACCATTACAAGCCAACATAAGAACAGCCCCACTGGAGCAGGCCATGGGCCCATCTAGTCCAAATTCCTGTATCTCACAGCGGCCCACCAAATGCCTCAGGGAGCACATCAGATAACAAGAGACCTGCAAGGCTTCCTGGGAATTGTAGTTAAGAACATAAGAACAGCCCCACTGGATCAGGCCACAGGCCCATCTAGTCCAGATTCCTGTATCTCACAGTGGCCCACCAAATGCCCCAGGGAGCGAAGCCTCTCTTTACACACAGCAAAAGCAGCGCACTTCAGTATTCAATTATGTGCTGCAAGCCATTTGGGAAATGGCTCCTGGGGAAGCCAGATGAGCGGAAGGCTGATATCTGCACTTGTGCCTGGCAGCTCAGCTCAGAGATGCATTCAGTGGCCTTGGGGAGCTCATCCCACATTCCTTGGCCAGGGAAATGGAACAGGACGCGGTGAGAATATTGCTACCGTGAACCCTGGATTTAAGAGACGAGCAGAGGGAAAGGGTGTCCTTTGATGCTGCAAGTCAGGTGAATCCAAACACATTTAAGTCAGTACAAAACCTGCAAGCACAAAACCTATAGGACCAGCTTTAAGTGAAGCAGAAAATGTCTGTTGTTTCCAAAGTCCGTTAAACTGTAGCAACCTGGTAGATAAGTGAAGGACGCAATCTTGGTTTGAAGGCAGTGCCTTTCCTCTCTGACACCCGTCCCTATTCACAGCAGTCACATCTACGCATGCAACCCTCTTCTGCCACACCCCTTCCCACCAAAAGCACCATCCAGTCCAGAATCCACCCCCATTGTTTGGACTTCTGCTCAATTAGGATATAAATAGTGTTAATAAGAATTTTTGCAGATATGCCACTAAGGCTGCAATCCTAACCACATTTTCCTGGGAATAAGCCCCATTGAATAAAATAGGACCTGGTTAGGATTGTGCCCTATGTCTCAACAGCAGAGTTAGAGCCAGAGTGGCTCACAGGAGCCTGAGTTCTTAGGGGCAAAATTAGCAGCTTGTTTACTGGGTCTCTCCTGCTTTTTCCACCCTCCCTTAAGTCCATCCCCCCCATTTTGGGAGTAAATTGACTAACATAATATTTCTGTGACAATCTCCATGCACTGCACGTTGACCCCTCATGTCTCTCCACAACCATAATAAGATGATCCCTAGCAGGCTTTGACTTTGCAAACAGATACATAAATTAGTAACAGGAGTCACAGAGCTGTTACTTCCAAAATCTGCCTTTATTTACATTTCAAGTCAAATCACATGCAAACGTTCTCCTCCCTCCCCTCCCTGCATTCAAGAATAGTGTGATTAGCAAAAAAAGATGCATTAGAATTTTAAAACAGCAATTAAATATACAAAAATATAGCTTACAAAATAAAAACCCAAACGTCTTGTTTGTCTCTTAAAAAAATATTCTGCTGCAGAATTTTAATTATTTGAGTGTACAAACGTGTCTACGAGGCCAGGAGGGTTTCCTGGGATTCATAAACACTCAGGAGAGTCTGGCACTATTTACAAGAAGATCGTGGAGAGAGAAGGTGCTGGCGACGGGTGGGGGAGAGGAGAAGAGAAGAGATCAGACGGAGCCTGAATGGCCTGCGACTGTCAGAGGCAGCTGCCACTACTGAAATGCCTGCCGCATTCTCAATCGGCCATTGGAAACTTATCCTAGTCTAGAATGGCTGGGAAGAACAGTCAGTGCCATTGTTAGAAAAACTGATGCAGTACAATGTAATACTGGGGAAAAAAAAATTCCTTGCCTTGTATCCTTTGAACTAACCTCAGCCACTGACATATAATTTTATTTTTTTTAAAAGCATCTGCATAAGGGAGATCAAAGTGGTGGTGCGGCTTCTGTCTCTTTGAATGTGCTGAAATGACAATATGCAGTTCAAACTTAACCACAGATTCCCCAGCAGTTTTTTCCCCAGCACCAATAAGGACTAGAAACTTGAATTTTTACAATACAAGTTGGTATTGTCAGGAAGCCAAATACTTGAGAAAGACAAACTGGATTCCAGTCTGCTGCTAGACACAGGGGTGGCATCGCGGTTGGGCGTTGGTTAAGAGCCCACAACTGGCCAGGCCAATCCCAGAACTCTCAGTACCAGTGCCCAATATGCTATTGGGGCACCAGTGCCCTTAACAACCTTGTGCCAACAGTGCTGAGACACAGAGAGCACCAGAATATTTGGGCAGCCACGGCTGCTCAATATGCTTAACCCACAAGGGTGATGATTCAGCCAAGAATGGAAACATGGCCTCAGTCCAATGCACTCCCTGCATTTGCCAGGCTAGCCTTTCAGATGTCTAACGAAAAGTTGGTTGGAAAAATTGAATGGTCTACAAGGATTCATGTTTGCTTGTCCAGATTCCATCACCGCAGCTGGCATTTGCCTCTATAAAACTGTCATGATTTCAAATTTCAGGGCCACGGTATGCGCAATTTAATGCAATTAGTCCAAATTCCCAGGTCCTAGCATCAGAGCACACCTTCTCCCAAGAGCCCTGTAGGGCTGCTGTTGTGTTGTTTACACAAGCCTTTGGAGAGCTCTTGCTCACATGCCCAAGCTTTCAGTTGCAACCCAAAAGGGCTATATGCTGTTATTCTGAAAGCGAAGCTATCCTGAAACTTGATCTTACTATAGTGGACTGCCACTATAGTAGACTGCCATGGACTGCCACTTCTATCAAAATACATCTGGGTTGTATTTTGGTAGCAATGTGAACAAGAACCTGGAAGTGGCAAATTGCTTCACAAAAGCCTACAAGGGAAGGAACCCACACCAGCTCGAGGACGGAAATATCCCACAGTGAAACAAAAAGTCTTGGTAAGACCCAAGGGCAGCCTAGTGGGTTCCAGTTGCTCAAGAGATGAAATGGTTTATCCAGTAATAGCCCTTTTGAATGCCCAGCACTCAACTCCACTGGCCAGCTGGCAAACAGAGAAGCAACCAGGAAGTTGCAACAACGATGAATGCCGTTGGGCAGTCTCCTCTGGCTTAAGATCATAAAGGATCAAACTGTGAGGGAACGGGGCAAACTCAAGCCCCCTGCACATTTTTGGAAACCAGCGGAACATCAGAGGTTGCAAATAAATGGTCTTCAGATAGCTGGCAGCAGATGGAGAGGGAGCAGCCATATGGACGCATCCTTCCTCTCGCTGTCACTCCTGACCAAACGGGGCTTGCAAGTTTTAGAAACAGCACATAACTGTGCAAAACTTGTTCACCATCATCTGAACGGTCTTCTGCATTCTGATGAAACAATCAACACACCATTCATCTCCAGCCTTAAAAGAGCAATGGTTTTTAGAAACCCAGCCAGGATCGGCCGGAATTTTATGGCGTCTACTCTCACCAAAACGTCACTAGAAGACCGAAGAGGGTTTTTAGCTAGGAAGCCACCAGATCTCAGCATTCTGCTCTGCCACTTCTTTGCTGGTCCTGCGTCACACTCACAGAATAATATTGCTGGTCCTACACAGAGCTTGCAAGAGAGTGAGTGCCACAGGCAATGCGGTACGAGGTAACCACGGGGAGTGGAGCTGAGGGCACAGTTATCCCAAAGAGCACGAGAAAGAGCCCCTCCATGACCAGAGGCGAAGACGCACCCACCCCTCCTCTGCTCCGTCCCTCCAGAAGTGCTCAATTCACCCACGTCGAGTCAAAAGACAGGGAGGCACCTGATCGACACACGTCCCTTGTAAAGTGCTCATACAAAAATGAAGACAAGCAGCCAAACCCATCAATGCGCCATTTTGCATTCTCGTTGCACTGGTGGCACCGCGGATGCTCCCACAGCCTGAGCACCGAAGCTGCCGCCACCTCCTCCTCCTTGCGTATTTCGGGGACTCTTCACGTGACGTAGGGAACCCTGGCAGATGCTCCGAGGCCAGAAGCAGCAAATTCGGAGCTCGACAAATCTCTGCCCGGGTCCATCAGGCTACGGGTCGTATCGGGGAAGCACACGACTTGCGGGCAACTATACGATGTTGGCTGCCCCAGGGAGAGGCTCCTGCGAGGGCCCGTGGTGGTCCTGCTTGCTGTGCAGCTGGGCCAGCTGGAGGACAGGCATGTTGCAGAGGGGGCACACTTTCCGCACCTCCAGCCACTTGATGAGGCACCTACGGAAGGGGACAAAAGCAGCGCAATCTCATTGAGACGGCTCAGGAAGAAACCTGACGGCGGGAGCAGCCAGCAGAAAGACAGAAATCTGGGGGCCAAGACAGGCATTGGCAGCAGGAGACCCGAGGAAGGGCTCCAGCTCAGTCCCAAGGAACATCCCCAGGCAGGTCTAAGACAAGCCTCAGCAGAAATGCAGAGGAACTGCTGGTCTGGATCAGTGGTCTGACTAAGTATAAGGAGGCTGAGGTGACAGCAACAAGAACACAGCCCCAGGAAAACAGGCCAGGATCCAAGTTTGGGCCTACAAGCGGCTACATCTGGGAGCACCATAGCTGTGGGAAGGCACAGCCCCTGGGGGCTTTGCGGCTGGTTGCCAGAGGCCCTTTAGAAAGAGCACGGAGCTCCTGGGGCTCATGGCTATTGCTGGTCATGGAGGGCAGGTCTAGCAACAGCTCAGAGCCATGAGAGCTACCTAAATCCCCTGCAAGGTACCTGGCAGCCAGTTGCCATGCTGAGAGTCCACACCCACTGTCGACACAGGAGAAGGCAGGAAGAGGGGGAGGTCCGGGGCAGAGCCAACTTGGGGGGAGGGAGGCAGAGCTTATACGTTGGCACCCAGGCAGCTAGCGAAGCTGTCTGAAGAGGAAGAGGGCACTGGGAGGCAGGAGCTGCATTCAACAGCTGTCCATGACCCACTCCCTGAATTGCTACTGGCCAGCTTCTCCCTGCAGCCCCCACGGCCTTCAGCCCCCAGCTGTGGGTGCAAAGAGTCCAGGAAAACCAGGAGCCAGCAGCTTCCCAGCCAAGCCCCCTCTGCCCCACCTGCTTTGTCACTTCTTTGTAGCCGGCAGGCTGATAACTGCACAGGGTCCCCTAGGGAGGCCAGAGGCAGCCCCACAGTTGGCACTTACTTTCTGTGGAAGGCATGTTTGCAGGGACAGATTCCCAGCTCATCTTTGGGCTTGAATTCCTCCAAACACACAGCACAGATCTGAAAAAAACAGACAGGAACAAAAATCTAGACACACACACAGAAACATTTTGCACAGTTTAGCCAACCTTCCCTGGCAGGTCTTCAGTGGAAGCAGTTCCTAAGATGACTTCAGGTCCTAAAGCACACCCAGTAGGGTAGAATCTGCACGCCAGCCCCCCACACCTGAGATGCCAGCAGATCTACAAGGACATTAGTCATTTTCCATGGCTGGAAAGCCACCTTTAAAAGACAAGGCGTGGTGGGGATTCTGGCTCAGCAGTCTGCATGGTAGATGTCTGTATTTCATTCATTTCCTGCCTTTATTCCACCAACTGTCAGGGCAGCATACAAGGGACTCTCAGGGAATCTCCAGTCCAGGCACTGAGCAGGCTCACACGTCCTCAGCTTCTGTAAGGGGGCTGCACAGTGTCCCTCTAGATCCAGCCTATCAGCAAACATTTCTGCTGGGTCGCCCGTCTTAAAATATACCATCGGTTTTAATGCTGTATATGCACAAGGCCTGTGTAAAGTCGCATGTGATTTTTAATCAGTGCCTGCTAGCTATTCACATGTGATGTTCAGCCTGCAAACAGCAGTGCCAACAATCAATACGCTCTTTTATTCAAGGGGTCCAGTTCCCATGCTGACTTTTAAATCGAGCACACGTAGAGTGACGCACATGTGGAAACAAATTCAACTATACACATTAGCACGTATACAATGTAATGTGTGAATAGCCCTATAGAGTGTTTGAATACTGAAGCGAAGCAGGAGGCTGTGCAAACTGGCCAAGGCTGGCCCATCTATGAGGCCAAATGAGGCAGTTGCTTCAGGCGGCAGATGGATGGAGGCATTCATCTCTCTATCTGCCCACTTGCTGCCACGGCTGCTGCTGCTTCTCCCTCTCTCTGGATTAGAAAAAGACGAGGCGGGAAGGGGCAGAAGAGGAAGTATGGAGACAGGCAGAGTATCAGGTGCCCTAACTCAGAATTCTCCTGTCCTACATATTCCTCTCTGTCCTCCTTCTCCCATCTAGAGAGCAAGAGCTGCTGCTGGCATATCACCAGGAGGACCGAGGGCTACACTTGGCACGCCACCCTAGGCGCCAGGAGGACTTGGGCTGGCCGTGAAACTGGTCTTTAGAAACCCAGGCCAACAAACAAATCAAGCAAGGGCCACTGGCCTGTGCCAGGAGAACAAAACCACTCACCACCTCTGGCAACAGAGCCTTGGATCTCCCACTAGCCGGCTCTTTCAAGCTGCACTGATCAGTAAGCACAGCTGAACTCAGGCTTGGAGAAATGCACCAAGGACACCCGCTGCCTTCTATGGAAACGGGCCCCGCAAAACAGAAGGCCCCGGCCATTCAGCCTGGTTTTCAAAAGGGGGCCATTAAGCGGTTCCGCCACCAACACTTCCATGGTAGGGCAGAAACCTTGCAAAAAGCATCTCCCAGCGCAAAACCCCTCTGTTTATGCTGTCAGGCCTACTGTTACAGCTAAGAATGCTTTCAGCACTTGTTTTTATCAGGGAAAGAGGCTGACGTTTGGGGTCTCAGGATCTCAGACCCGCTGTCGTAGCACAACAACCACCTGGCCCCAATTGCAACGTTTCTTGTGAGCCTGTAGGTCAATCTGGAGAACTCACTTAGCTGGAAAAAGTGAGGGGTTGCGGTGGTAGAATTTTGAGGGTGATGGGGAGGAGTTTAAGGGCTTTTCCTGCTTTTTCTTTATCAGGATTTCAGGTCAGTGTGTCTTTTTCAAGTTAGCCAAGGGTCCAAAAGCTAAACAGTGCATGGGACATGTCTCTATGAGAGATCAGGTCAGTTGGCGGGGGGCGGGAATACAACCCATACCAGCTGCAATGTGGTCCCAGAGAAAATCACATCCTACGAAGCTGCTATAAGCCCCAGAAAGGATGCTTCCATAGGCAACAAGTTTACCTGTGCATTACCCGTTGTTTCAATGAGAATGTCCCTGGGGATTGTGCCCCACACTCATTAGTAAGAGGGATATGTGTGTGTGTATTCAAGGGCATATGTATTATCTGCCCAGGCAGTTGGAGGGAACTTGGCACTACAGCACCCACACAGATAATGAACACAAGATCCTCAGAACCTAGTCTGCAACTCATGGTTCCCAAACAGCTCTGTCTCTCATAAGTGCCGATCAAATGTGCCCAGACAGAGCCAATTCTCTGAGAAAGCTATAACTCCTCTGCAGTCTTTGCTGAGACCTCCGGGCCTCTCTGTGTTTCTCCACCCTGTGGAAGGATTTATAGCGTGTATAAATAACCTCGCCATCCCTGTGACTGTTGGCAAGGGCAGCCAGAGCCCAGTTGCATAACCAACTTTTCCCCTCCTGTATTCCAGAGCAGTGGGATAATGGTGTCAGGTTTGCGCTGCTGCAAGTACCGGGTTCCATGCTTCTGCCACCAGGGCCTTGCCCGCCTCTCCGATGTTCGAAAGTTTAAATTTGGAGCCATCCTGGCACACTGGCATCGCCATAACAATGGGTTTGACTCTGCTCTCCACCTTGCCAAAGGAAGCCACGCTCAACTCTGCAGATCCTCAGAGCTAAGGACTTCCTTACTGAGCTAGGCAACAGGCCAAAAGCAAGGTGAGCCAGTTAATATGTCCTTGGGTCAATGCCTGCTGGTGGAGAGGGCAAGCTTTCAGATTTCACTGCATTCTTCAGATGGAAAACAAAATGTGCCTTATATGTTGCATTTGAGAAGGTGCTTAATGCTTTGCAAGGGAAGTTCGCGGCTCAAGTGACACGACAGTGATCCTTAGATGAGTTTAATGTCTTTGTGGGGGATAGCTGAACTTGCTTAGATTTTATTCTAGCCTGGGGTTTCTTCCACTGAATTCTGGGAATTGGAGTTTGGTGAGGGAACTGAGAAAGAAAGACCAGCCCCATTTTGAAATACAGTTCCCAGGGTTCACTGGTTGGTTGGCAACCTTCAGTCTCGAAAGACTGTGGTATAAGCCTACCGCACCCGGTATTCCCAGGCGGTCTCCCATCCAAGTACTAACCAGCGCTGACCCTGCTTAGCTTCAGACTATAAGGCAGAGTAAATCGGTTACATAGATACATCACATGTTCCAGCCTGGCTACAGCTGACCCAATCCCTGTAATTTAAAAGATGAGATTCTACGCTTGTGTGGTGAGCCTGTAGGTTCCCCGAATACCACGGAGAGCTTGTGGGATACAGCTGTCCAATCCTCTGCCAAAAGCAGAGCGGGGAGGATGAGTTACAACTTGGACAACCTCCAACTTGGCTGAGAAGAAGGCCATTGAAATTCCATAGCAAGGAGGAAAGACTGGAGATGGAGATGGACAACAACTTCAATGGGAAGTGGAGGTGGTTCACAGGAGGCAGGGCTCCCCAAGGTGCATTCACGCTTCCTATCTCCTTGAAACCCAGCCTGCTCTGTTGGACCGGAGGCAAAAGGGAGCAAGTCCACCTGTGAACTACCTTCTCCTCTGAAAAACCTCTTGGCCAGTAGCATAGCTACAGGGGTGGTGGTGCAGGAAGTACTGCAGGTGCCGCAACACACCGTGTAAGTGGCCCCACCTATTTGCTGTTGGAGCCAGTGACGGCAACACAGAATGGTTCCGACTGCAAGTGGGAGGGGCCACTTCCATGGTGTGTTGCAGCGCCTGCAATACTTACTGCGCCACCCCCTTGTAGCTATGCTACTGTTCTTGCCCATCCCTATCCTATGCTACTGGTAATATCGCTCTTTTTATTGTTTTTGGGTGGCTTGGTTGGTGCTGGTCATAAGAACATAAGAACAGCCCCACTGGATCAGGCCAAAGGCCCATCTAGTCCAGCTTCCTGTATCTCACAGCGGCCCACCAAATGCCCCAGGGAGCACACCAGACAACAAGAGACCTGCAAGGCTTCCTGGGAATTGTAGTTAAGAACATCAGAACAGCCCCGCTTCCTGTATCTCACAGTGACCCACCAAATGCCCCAGGGAGCACACCAGATAACAAGAGACCTGCAAGGCCTCCTGGGAATTGTAGTTAAGAACATAAGAACAGCCCCACTGGATCAGGCCACAGGCCCATCTAGTCCAGCTTCCTGTATCTCACAGGAGCACACCAAATGCCCCAGGGAGCACACCAGATAACAAGAGACCTGCAAGGCCTCCTGGGAATTGTAGTTAAGAACATAAGAACAGCCCCACTGGATCAGGCCTTAGGCCCATCTAGTCCAGCTTCCTGTATCTCACAGCGGCCCACCAAATGCCCCGGGGAGCACACCAGATAACAAGAGACCTGCAAGGCCTCCTGGGAATTGTAGTTAAGAACATAAGAACAGCCCCACTGGATCAGGCCATAGGCCCATCTAGTCCAGCTTCCTGTATCTCACAGCGGCCCACCAAATGCCCCATGGAGCACACCAGATAACAAGAGACCTGCAAGGCCTCCTGGGAATTGTAGTTAAGAACATAAGAACAGCCCCACTGGATCAGGCCATAGGCCCATCTAGTCCAGCTTCCTGTATCTCACAGCGGCCCACCAAATGCCCCAGGGAGCACACCTGATAACAAGAGACCTGCAAGGCCTCCTGGGAGTTGTAGTTAAGAACATAAGAACAGCCCCACTGGATCAGGCCATAGGCCCATCTAGTCCAGCTTCCTGTATCTCACAGCGGCCCACCAAATGCCCCAGGGAGCGCACCAGATAACAAGAGACCTCATCCTGGTGCCCTCCCTTGCATCTGGCATTCTGACATTGCCCATTTCTAAATGGTCTTTTTTGTCGATTGTTTTTGTTGTGATACCGAACCACATTTATTGTATTTTATGGCACTCTTTACAATCTAGTTAGTAGACTTTTGTAACTGATTGGAAGGGGAAAGGTGGGACATAAATTTTTTTTTTTTTAAAGAAATAAACATAGCTTATAAATTAAAGAGTTAGTTCACTGAACTTTCTCAGTTTATTTAGACTGCCATAGACTATAAGGCGAATTATGCTTCGCCCCACTTCGAAGCCAAGTGAACCTGACTTGATCAGTGAAACAAGTAAGTTTCAGTGCTAAGGAAAGAGCATCTAGACCTAATCCTGCTGGGCAGTTTTCCACCAAAGCTGCATACACACACTGGTGTAACTGGGGGAGGGGGTCAACAGTTTCAAATGCCCCTGGCAGCACATGGGGAGGGGGGAGGTATAGCTAGCCACTCTCCCCGCCATCTGGTTTTTTCCTCCCCCAAAGCAATTCCACACCGATCTGACTGCATCTCCCTTCCTCCCCCCTTTTTAAAGGGAAAGTAGCGGATGGCCCTCAGATGGGCGCAGAATTGTGCCGATAGTGGCCGTGAGATCACAGCCACTATCAGCGTGGTTCCAGACTGTACAGTTCTGAGGGCTGCCCCCTTCTTCCCCTTTAAACAGGGGGCAACCTTCAGATCAGTGATAATACTGGAAGTAATTGCAGTCATCTGATGATGTCACCACAATTATTTCTAGTCAGGGCAAGGCTTTTTTATGCACTGCCTCCAGGAGGCCAGGACCACCAGTGCATACACATGGCCATTTCTGAAAAGCGCTGCACACGAACTTGTCTCTTAATGACACAGCTGCACAGGCAGCTTGCTTGCAAACTCTACATCTGCAACAGGGGTGGGAGAGGCCCCCTTACCTCATGCAGGTTGAGTTCTTTGACCTTTTCCTTTAGAATAACCTGCAAGGAAAGAAGCACATATTAGCAATATTGGGATTGTATCACTGCTGAAAATGGACACATCAACACAGTTTAGTCTACAAAAAATATACACAGCCCATGGAAACCAGATCTTGCTCCTTTGCTCAAAAGCCTCGGCCACAGAAGTTTAAAAACGGCTGCAGGCTGCAAGAGTGGGCCCCCATCCCCAGAGCTAGAAATGCTAAGAGGTGCTGAGCTGCATGCCCAAAAGTGGTATTTTGGTTTATGAAAACAAACAGATGCTTCATGCATCAAACAGCTTCCATGGGACTCTGCAACAGAGGCAGAGCAGAAAGGCAAGGCCACTAGGTGTTTTTGGCTGTGTAAAAGTCATGGACCACAAAAACAAAGAAACCCCATTGCTCAAGCAAGAGGCCCACTCCGTGGAACGCCCTTATCCGGAGCCCCATCTTTGGTCTCTCACCTGGGTTGGGGTTGTCTACCCTAACTGATGGCAGCTCTTCAAAGTCCCAGGTGGAGGGGGGAGCCTTCCCACCAGGTTAATGAGAGACCAGGGTAACACCGTCTTTTAAAAAGCGACTGAAGCTGGGACTCCTTTGTAACTGTGAAGCAGGCCACAGACTGCAGGGTCCTGCCTGGGTCTACCTGGACCCCTGAAATTCAAACTTTGAGAACCAATCCTAGAGAGCAAAAGTGAAGTGGGCATACCTGTTTGTAGGCATAGAGCTCTTTATGGGCTTGATGCCGGAGTCTACAAAAAAAACAGAGAGACATTAGGAAGGCAACAATTTTGCAGTTTTGGAGGAAACAATTTCAATATAGAAAAAACAGAACATGGGCTCCAGACAGCAGCATTTTGGACAGCGTTACTGCAGAACAGGGGTGTCCAAAGTTTTTGACAGGAGGGCCACACTGTCTCTCTGATACTGTGTCAGGGGCCGGGGAAAAAAAAGAATTAATTTACATTTAAAGTTTGAATAAATTTACATAAGTTTACATAAATGAATATATTAAAGACGAACTTATATGAACAAATGAAGGTCTTGCAATCGCTCATGGTCTATAAAAGGCCTTTCCTTTGCTGCCACTACTGCATCACAGACGTGAAACAGCAAGCAGTGGAGGAAGCCCTCATCCCACAGCTAATGCGAGAGGTCAAACAGTCGCCCTCATGCTGAGAGCAGTTGCGTCAGGCCAGTGTGGGCTCCAACAAATCTCTGGCGGGCCAGAGGCTCATTGGAGACTGGGGGCTCCCTGAGGGCCGCATTGAGAGGGCACCCCTGCTGTAGAACCATTCAGTAGCTACGCTTTCATTTGACTTCTTGGTAGCTAGAAAGGTTTACGGACCCTTCTGCACAGCGAACGGGTTCAGAAAAAGAGAATTGCCCTTCTCTCACAAACACATCTGCACTTTTGATAAGCAGAGAAAGGCAAACACTCTCACTCTGAGGACTGCAACATGCGCTGATGTTGCTGAGCTGATCTTGTTCCACGAGAGTTTTCCAGACTAGCTCAGAGCCACGTGGGCTGCCACACCAGACCCCACTAATAAGCTGGATTCTTCACAATGAAACCCTTTATCTCCAACCACCAACAGAAGGTGGAATGGGCATTGTGGGATAACCTTCAATAGCAGTAACCCTCCCCCCAAAGATCCCACTTCATTCCATTTTGTATTCTTGGTTAAATATTCAGCCTTGCCCAATGGGGAACACCCTGCAAAGGGCTCTCTTTTCCCACTGAATATGTCAGACCTGTCTCATGAACTAAACTGTGCTGTTGAGCAACAGACCTGGCATACCCCAACACGCTGAAAAGGTAGCAGGGTGGGAGGAAAGATGCCAACTATTTCTTAAGCATGAAATATTAGCATCATTAGAGAGATGCATCTTGGGGCGTGGAAAGCAGCCACCATTCATCAGGCTTAATTCTGCATCCCACTACGTGCACAACTGACACACTGGAGTCTTGGAAGCCTTGATCAGCACACTTGGAAAGGAAATCATTTTGTTATCCCTTCATGCACCAGCCCCCAAAAAAGTCAACACCATTCTAATCTTCCTGGGACATCAAAGTGCTTTCTGCACCTGCTCTCCGAAGAGCTAACCTTGCAAAACCACAAAGAAGGAAGCGATTGAACGAATCATTCCGATTTGAAAAGGGGAAAAATTAAAACAATTTCTCAAGTGCCAAAGGAGAATAGGAGCCAGGGATCGAACAGCTAAGTGGGGGAGGCAAATACACCCAAGTAGACGTCGCTATTTGCACAAGACAAAAAAGTCAACATTCGGTCTGATGGGATTTGGAGTGCCAATGGCAGCAGGGTGGGGGAGGAAGAATAGCTTTTTGACGGAGGAAAACAGGCATTCTTCTGCGTTCAGTTAGATTAGAAGAACAATGTCTGCTCTTCAGTCCACAAGTGCCCCTTTTCTTGCCTATTTTTATTGCTGCCTGATGGTTTCACGACTTTTTAAAATGTTACATTTGTACCCGGCTTTGCGAACCCCAAATGAAAAGTGGATTAAAAACAAAACGACACTTTAAAAGGATTCTGTGTGAGCTGATGATCATGCGCTTGGCCTTTCCAGAACTACAGGCCTGACATAACGGAGAATCAGAGAAACGATGGGGTTTTGTTTTTAAACACCAAATACCTGATGGCTTGCATGCATATCTTGTCAGAATGCCAGATGCAAGGGAGGGCACCAGGATGAGGTCTCTTGTTATCTGGTGTGCTCCCTGGGGCATTTGGTGGGCCGCTGTGAGATACAGGAAGCTGGACTAGATGGGCCTATGGCCTGATCCAGTGGGGCTGTTCTTATGTTCTTAACTACAATTCCCAGGAAGCCTTGCAGGTCTCTTGTTATCTGGTGTGCTCCCTGGGGCATTTGGTGGGCCGCTGTGAGATACAGGAAGCTGGACTGGATGGGCCTATGGCCTGAGCCAGTGGGGCTGTTCTTATGTTCTTAACTACAATTCCCAGGAAGCCTTGCAGGTCTCTTGTTATCTGGTGTGCTCCCTGGGGCATTTGGTGGGCCGCTGTGAGATACAGGAAGCTGGACTGGATGGGCCTACGGCCTGATCCAGTGGGGCTGTTCTTATGTTCTTAACTACAATTCCCAGGAAGCCTTGCAGGGCTCTTGTTATCTGGTGTGCTCCCTGGGGCATTTGGTGGGCTGCTGTGAGATACAGGAAGCTGGACTAGATGGGCCTATGGCCTGATCCAGTGGGGCTGTTCTTATGTTCTTAACTACAATTCCCAGGAAGCCTTGCAGGTCTCTTGTTATCTGGTGTGCTCCCTGGGGCATTTGGTGGGCCGCTGTGAGATACAGGAAGCTGGACTAGATGGGCCTATGGCCTGAGCCAGTGGGGCTGTTCTTATGTTCTTAACTACAATTCCCAGGAAGCCTTGCAGGTCTCTTGTTATCTGGTGTGCTCCCTGGGGCATTTGGTGGGCCGCTGTGAGATACAGGAAGCTGGACTGGATGGGCCTATGGCCTGATCCAGTGGGGCTGTTCTTATGTTCTTAACTACAATTCCCAGGAAGCCTTGCAGGGCTCTTGTTATCTGGTGTGCTCCCTGGGGCATTTGGTGGGCTGCTGTGAGATACAGGAAGCTGGACTAGATGGGCCTATGGCCTGATCCAGTGGGGCTGTTCTTATGTTCTTATCTTACTCACAGGAAGCCACAGGGCGCCATCGCTTTGGGAATGATTTGGCATTCATTTAGACAGAGAGCCTGGCAGACCTGGACATGGGCTTCAGATGGTCTTAATGTGCCACAAACAGTGCGTCCCTGCTACTTCTTATATGCTGTACCACCACCAGAACTGGTCAGGGCAGGAACTACAGGCCCTTCAAGCCAGAAGGATGACACCTCCAGGCAAAGCAGACCCAGCCTGGAAGTCGCTTGATGAGGAAGAGCCAGCCACCTCTCACAGCTCCGGCAGTTGCTTTTCAGGCTCAACAACAAGCCAGTCTCCTGGTTCCTCTGCTCAGAACTGCTCGGGGCACATTTGGCTGGGCATGAAATGGAGGGGCAGCCTGGTTTCTTGCCCCTGGCCAGGAAACTGGTTTCCTTCTCTCTCCAAATGGCAAACACACTTGGCCTGTGCAGCAGATACTGATTTCCTCATCACTTTTGTCTGTCTCTCTTCTCCTCGCCCAGATCTAGGGAACCACCAGCCATTTAAGGTGCAATCCTAACTAACTTTCCAGCACTGACATAGCCGTGCCAATGTGGTGTGCACTGCGTCCGGCAGTGGGTAGTCACTGGCCTTTTTGGTGGGTCACTTGCCTTTTAAAAAAATTTGGATTAACAAAAAAGAAGGCAAAGCAAATCACAGAGTAGCATGGAAGCAGAGGCATAACTTGGGCAGAACCTCAGGGGCAAGTGCTCCGGGGCTGTGCCGGGGGGGGAAGGACATGATTGCTCCAGGCTCCACCCAGTCACCTCCAAATTCTTTCCGAGGGCAGGGCACTGCTAGCTTTGAGCACCCCATTTCGGCTTCTGTGAAGGCCACAGGTGCTGGGGTGATATGTTATGCCCTTGCATTGAAGCACAACAGATGCCCCCATCTTCCGTTTCTGGATTTAAGATTGAAGGAGGTGGAGCTATGAAGTCTAATTAGGTGCGCAAGTGCCCAGTGCCACTTAAATCAGCCAGGCACAGGTTGCAGCAAAACATGCTCAGAAAAAGCAGCAAGGGCTCCTCTCCTTTTACAATTACCTCTCATCTGCCTCTAGCATGAACCAGACTTCCTGGATCCTTCTCAAGGCAGAGAGCGGAAGGAAAGACAGACATGACCATCCAGTTACTGCTTTGCTGGATATTTTTTCTGTTTTACACCCTGGTTTTATTGTCAATGCTAATAAAGGTTTGACTGATCGATTGACTGCTCCGCCTAGCCTTATCCTGCTGAGACGACAGCCCTGGGTTCCTGACAGATACCCTGAGCCATTCATTGCCAATCAGTGACCTATTTTGACTCAGCATGAAAGCTAAACAGCAACCCTCCTTCACAATGACTATGACGTGCAGGTATGTACACAATGTCACACACCCACACACTTTTTCTCTTTCCACCAACAAACACTTCAAGTCTTTTGTGTGCTGACGTTGCACCACTCTGCAGACTTCCACATTTCCAAGAAAAAAAACGTGTGTCACTCTCTCCCCTTTTAATTGTCATACACCAGAAACGTTGTCGGGCAAAGTACTTTTAAGGCTGCAACTCTGTGGGCACACTCTGCATTTGCCAACCCAAAGAATGGTGCCCGGGCTTCAGAGGAGCAACTGCCTAAGGAATGGGGAGCAAAGAGGCAAAAACACAGACAATCCCTGGATCTTTGCCAGAGTCTTGAGAGCCTAAGCCACGGGTCAGCAACCTTAAACACTCAAAGAGCAATTTGGACCCGTTTTCCAGAGGAAAAAAAAACCTCAGGAGCCACAAAACCCTTTTGACATCTAAAATGAAGATAATACTGCATATATAGTTTTTTTTTACCTTTATGCTCTTATAGGTCTCGTTTTTATAATGTAGCCCCCTCTTGTAGCTTTTAGTTAGTTTTGTCGTACATTCTTGTCCTGTGTTTTCATACACCTGGTCCTCTATGGTGTTTTGCCTGATTCCAAGGCCATTCTCTGCCTGGAGAATTATGCCCACTTTAAGCAAATTAATTTCCCTTCTTTCCCCCAACAAATGACCCTGGTTCTGCCCTGCAGCCCTGCTGGACCCCACCTCCAGGGTAGCTTGCCTGTTCAACCTGCAGAGGTCCTCTCTCCTGCCAGCAGCCTCCCACCACTACAGCAGACCCTGGGTCCTCAGCAGGTCTTGGGCAACAGCAGCCACACACCAAACTCCAGTGCCTCCAGCAGTCCATTAGACACAAAGTCAGTCAGAGTATCCAGGACAGAGTCCAAAGTCAATAAGCCAAGTCACAGTCCAAGATCAGATTCCAAAGTAAGTCAGTCAAATCAGTCAGAGTATCCAAGTCTAAGTCAATAAGCCCAGTCAGTCTCGTCTCCTACCTGCACTCCTTCTCCAACCCCTTCCTCAGGTGCTCCTTATACCCCTGAGGGCCCTATTGCCTTCAAGTGGCTGCAGCTGTACAGCACACTCTGCTGGATGCCCAGGCCTTACCCTTAAAGGGGCCACTGCTGACACCACATCTAGCTCCTCACCAGATCTTCCAGGATTCCAATACATAAGTCGGTTATGACATCTGCTTATCTTACATGGATACTAAAGAACTCCCCCTTCCTTCAGAGGCACCCTGCTGAAAGGAAGAAAAGACACAGACTCCAGAGGTGGGGAATAGAAGAAGCCAGAGCTGGGGGGGGGAAGGTGGGGGGCAGCCACAGGCCAGCTTCTGCCCTGCATGCCTGCCCTCCCTCACTCAGGCTGCAACCCTCTCCACACTATCCTGGGAGTAAGCCCCATTGACTACAATGGGACTTCTGAGCAGACAAGTTGGTTGGAGCTCTCAGGTTGCAGTCCTCTCCACACCTTCCTGGGAGGAAGCCTCACTGACTACTTGTGAGTAGACCTGCATAGGAGGGGGCTGAGGCTGCAGCCCTCCACACCTTCCTGGGAGGAAGCCCCACTGACTACAGCAGGGCTTACTTGTGAGTAGACCCACACAGGAGGAGGCTGAGGCTACAGCCCTCCACACCTTCCTGGGTGTAGCCCAGGGACTACATCGGGGCTTACTCTCGAACAGACCTGCGCGGGCTCCCACTGGCTCCAAGGCTGCCATCCCAGGCACCCTTTCCTGGGAGTAAGCTTCATCTGCTGTAATGGGGCTTGCAACTTGATGTCTCCTCTGCTGTGGAGGAAAAGCCTCTCCCTGCACTGAGTGGGGACCTGCTCAGGGAAAGGCGGGCTGCAAGGGCTCGAAATGGCTGAGGAGGAAGGCGGCTCAGGATTGGCTGGTGGTCAGCCAGTGAAGGGCCCTGAGCCATTCCAACCGAAAAAGCCAGGAGCCTGCTGGATGCTGATTGGCTGAGCCTGCTGGAGAGTTGGGGAAGGAAAAAACAGGGAGCTTAAGCCTGCAGAGCGGCAAAATTGAAAAGGGAAACCAATGCGGGGCAGGTGGGGGTGAAGGGAGAAGAGGGCAGTGAGCTCAGGGGGCGGAGGGAAGCAGCCTGCCCTCCCAACACAGGTGCCTCCTGTCACACTCTTTGCCACTTTCACCTGGAGGAGCCACAGCAGACAGCTGAAAGAGCCTCATGCGGCTCTAGAGCCACAGGTTGCCAACCCCTGGCCTAAGCCTTGCTGGATGAGAACAAGGGTCCATCTAGACCAGGGGTCTGTGTCCAGTGGTAGGCACTCATGGACAGGACCCAGATTTGTGTTGGCTCATAAACTGGAATAGGCCTCTAATTCGTCCACAAGTTTGAAAGGCAGGTAGATAATCCAGTACTAACTGATTGCACAGGTCAACCTGTGATAGTGGAGAAAAACGGTGTCAGGAATTCACCCACCCTGACTGGTCCAGGATGAACTGGGCATGCTCCGACAAGCAAGAGGAGTGGTTTGTTTACCTGATCAAGTAGCAGCAGAAGAGTAAACTAAGGATGAAGACGAAAATGGCCGTTCCAAAGACCACAATGTATATGTTGAGAGGCAGGTTCTGGAATCCAATGTTTGGCATCCTGAAACTGTAATGCTGGAAGTCTGAGCTCATGGATGGTCTGCCAAAACACAAGACAAAAAGAACAACCCAGTGAGAATGAATCTTTACTAAATCTTTACTTAGCAAACCATTCTAGACCCTGCCTATGGATTAAACGAGTCCTTGGAGGAGGTTAATGTTGCCACTCAAAACAAGAGGGGGAGGAGGGAGCCAGATTAATACAATGCCCAAAATAATGACTGAAACAAACAAAACAGGCACACAGTCACCAAACCACCAAGGTTAAAACCACCAGAAGTCTGGAAAGCCACCAGAAGTCTCGTCAGATCAGCAGGAGCAAGGTGCAACTGCACCCAAGGACAATCAAGAAGCCCTCCACGTGTCCTTTAAAACCAATACAGTACAGTTGTTGCCATCAACGCAAAGGGGGCAAAACAGAAGCCTGTGTGCTGGACATACCTTCTGATGTCCATGTGTCAGTCATCAGCGTGAAGGTGTTGAGTGTGTGGACAACAGAGAGGGCACCCCAATACACAGTCCCTTGTCTCCCTCATGCATGCCCTGAGCGCATGGGGGTGTGCATGCATGAATGAGCCGCTCCAAGGCACAAAGACTTCCTCGACCCCACGCGCAACAATACAATTTCATTTATGATATAAACAATAGTATGTGAGGAGGAAGGGCCTGAGGCTGCCAGATTAGTTAGGGATAGGGAAGAAGGGTACGCAAGAGAGGAATTAAGAGTGGGAGAGATCACACCTATATATGATGATTGGGCCAGAAAGCAGAGTGTGTCTCCCTCCACTGCCCCCGACAATCCCAGCCCTGCACAGCCCTGCACAATCCCAGCCCATCAGGGCTGGCTGCATTGCTTGGCAGGAAGGAGATAAGAACTGCGCATTTCCTTATTTTTTTGAATGAGAGAAAATAACGCCAAGGATTGCAGAAAGACTCCAAAGAACAATCACTCTCAGAAAATCAGGAAGGGAAACTAGATCTGGGTTCTTCCCCTCCTCTGATGTCACAAATGACCATCGCAGATGTCTGGGAGCAGGCAGGGTAACAGCATCGGTGCACTTATTTTCAAGAGTATAGGATAATACAAAAAAAAAATGCCACTGCACCACCAAAATCAAGTAGAGAGCAGTGCCACCTGCCGCATCACCCAATGTGTCTGGGGCTTAGAGGTGGTGGTCTCCCTCTGGTCCAAGGTTCTGCAGCAGTTTCTGCCTCTAACACATTCCTTCTTCCCAGCAGGGCATCTGGCCTGATGTTGCTGCCCTGCAAGTATTTTATCAATACATAATTGGCAAAGGGTGGCCCCTCAGCATCTAAAGAAGTCAACTTTTTGGGTCCCTTCCAAGGAACAGGTCTGGTTGCCAGATATTTTTGACTGCACCCCAGCTGCACTGTGGCCTCGGAGGTCGGATGGGCTACACATGCGATATAAGGGCTGTAGTTCACACACACTTTGCATGCGGAAAGTTCCAGGCTTTATGGCTGGCATCTCCCACGAAAAGGATCTCGAACTGCAGGGCTGGGAAAGAGCCCTCTCAGCTCCAGGTAGTGGAGAGCGGCTGCTAGCGGGTGCAAATGCAAGACTGGGCTCGACAGGCCAATGGCAGCTTTGTATGTTTGCACAGGTGTCGTGATCAAACTTCATCTCCTTTTCTTTTTGGAATGAAAAAAAGAAGCAGCAAAGTGTTTCAGGAATGAAGGGGGCGGGTTGGGACATGGTGGGGAAAAAAAGCACAACACAGGTTTGTCTCTCTCCTGGTTGAGAAAGAATGGATTCCCAAGGATGATCTGAGACGAGCCTGGAATTTGTGAAGCATAAAATAAAGCAAGGGGGGAACCCAATTTGCAGCATATAAACAGATCTGTTGACCATCTCAGTCAGTTTTATTGTCTATGACTGGCAGCAGCTCTCCAGAGTTTCAGGCAGGGATTCCCCCCCCCCCCCAAAGAGGACTGAACCTGGGACCTTCAGTTTTTAAATCCTGAGCTCTGCCACTGAGTGACAGCTCCTGCCCCAGTCCCCTTATCTAACCCTCCTGTATTTTCATTCCTAAAGTTTCATGCAAGTACAAGTGCTTCTAAGGAAAGAGAGATAAACAGGAGCCGAGAAGGAGGTTCTTTCAGATGACCGAAGCTGCACAATTTGACTTACATGTTATGAGGCATTGGGGACGATCGCAAAGGGCCCTCAACACCACAGGATAAAGGCACAACACTGATCTCTTCCTGGAAAGAGGAGCTTTCCTTCTGAAAGTCACCGGGAACAGCCTCTCATCCGGCAGAAATTCCCTTCTGGAAGTGCCCCCCTCCCAGCAAGCTGTGGCTGCTCTCCAAGAGTGCTCCAGCCCCGGCACCGAACCCTCTCGTCTTGGCTTGGCCTGGATGAAGGATCCTACAGGCAGTGAGCCTTTCTCTTTTGTTTCCAGGCGTGGCTCCCTATCGCTCAACTTGCACAGGGAGGGAGAGGAGGAGATTTCCATTGGCCCGTGTGGCCCAGCCAGAGGAAAATTACAAGCGTCATCACAACAGGGAGATTTTACAACTTCCACGCAGCCCTCTCCAGCTCTGGGGCTCTCAGCCACTCTGCAGGTTTCCAGCTGCGTTCCTCCCTGCTCCGCTCTCCTCTGAGGGAGACAGCTGCACTTCCTCGCCTCTGAGGCCTGTTTGACAGGAAGGGGCATCTGAAAGAGCGCTGGGTGGTCACTGCTACACAGAAAGAAAGATTTACACATGCAGCCCGCAGAGCGCATCAGCTACCACCACATCGTTTTCACACCGCCTCAAAAAAAACAACTCCTGGGGTACAGTCTACCCCAGTTAACCTTTTTCATCTCATGGTGCACTAACAAGGAGCTAAAATTGTCAAGGCACACCATTCGTTGTTTTTTTTTTTAAGATTGACAAGGCACATCGCATGGCTGGCAGAGAGCGCACATCCCCCAACAGCCCTATTAATAAATGACCCTCCCCCAAACTCCCGCGACACACCATTTGCAGCACACCAATGTGTCACGGCACAGTGGTTGAAAACCGCTGGTCTACCCACTGCCATAGGTGTTGTCGTGGGTGTTCCTGGGTAAAAAAAATCCCTTCCATGCAGCCGGGTGTCACAGTAATGGCACGTGTAAGTGGCAACCTGGGTCAGGGTTGTAGGAGTCACACTAGTGCACGCATGGGAGAAAGGGGACTAATTGGGACGGCAACTTTTCATCTATTAAGTGTTCATTAACCTACTAAAAGCCTTTTTAATCAACTCAAAAGGCCAATTGATCCATGAGGCAACACTTTTTAAAAATGGCACTTACATTTAACATAGAAATTTAACAAAACTGCAGACCCTATGAAAAGAGGCTTTCCTCTTCCACCGTGCACACCTGTGACTCTGGAATGCCTCTCCAAAGACAACTCATAAAATGTCTAAACATAAAGGAAACATAATTCTGTGTTTCAGATACACGCAAATATATACCGATTTAAATACTCTGTTATATTTAAATATAATCAAGTGTATATAATCAAGTGTTTTAATTGTCCAGATTCCTTTAAATGGGGCAGTTCTAGGAACTAATCACGCAACCTGAGCTGTGCACATCCACAACCCCTGGCTGCAATTTGGGGCCCCGAATGTGTGTCTGCGCACCTGCATGGGAAGCTGTGTTGGTCGATGGAGTTCACAGGAATGTTTTCTGATGGTGTGAAGATAAAGTGTGTGCACCTGGATAATCTATGATATGAGGCAGCTTGTGCTGGAAAGTAGCTGCCCCAATGGCCACATTTCAAACTGCCAGGGGAAGGTGGCCACTTGGAGTTCAGAGGACAGGACAACGCAAACCATTGGCCAAGATACCTAGAGGACTGAGCTCTGCTCTGGCCTCCCCTGTTGTGCAGAGGTGACGTAACCCCTGCTTCCTATTTTGGCAAAACGTGTGTCTAAAATCATTTCCATAAAGAGCGACTTTATGGATTGAATGATGATCCCTTTCTGAAATAATGGGGAAGGCATTACAGCATTACAATTCATCACCTGGGAGATCAATACCTTACAGGCACGATAAGAACTATCCTGTTCGGCAGAAAGACCAGGAAGGAAGGATTTGGTCACCATGACAAGGGAGAGGAAGCAGAAATAATTACTCAAGTGTCTGTGAAAGGACTACAGGTGTTTGCTTTAAAATTCACACCCGGGTAAAATATGAAGGGTTCTGAACTTCACAGAGAGGTGCATCTATTCTGCCCATTACATGCTTTAAATGCTTCAAGATTGGCAAATCTAGCCTTGACATTTTCCCCAACACTTCACATCCATGTCAGCAACGTCTCTGGAGGCCAGCTGATGCAGAGTTGTCGCTGTCCCCTGGGCAAAGACAAGAAATAAGTCCACATTTCACTGCCCTAAGGGGAGGCATTTTAAGCCAGTCCTGGAAATATTTGTTAGAAACGGCCAGCGGTTTCAGCTCAGCTGTGCTGATGCAGGGATTCCAATACCTCCCCCCCCCCCCCAAAAAAACAACAATATTTCTGTTGCATAAACAATATTTTCCCTGGATCCAACAAGGGTATTTTTTGTTACGTAACAATTTGCTGTGTTTGGAAACAAACTGTTACTGTTGGAGATGCGGATGAAAATGTGGTTTATGGATGTCGTAAGCACCTACTAGACAGCGCTTGTGCCGTCAATAGGGAGAAGCCACCTGCCCACACCATTTTGCAGCAGCTAGGATTATGGGCACCACCACACCATTGTACGAGAGTTAGTGCAAGTACAGAGCTAAAAGAGGAGGAAAAATAGAGCAGAGTGAACAAGTCCAAATGGTTTGGGCAAGGGCAGAATCAGTCAAGTGGAGCACTGGTTAAGGACCCACGTTCAATAGAAGTTCTATCTGGTCTGACAGACTGCATAGACCTCCCCCATACTAGTTAACTCCTGTGGCAGCTCATATGCTGTAGGGGGGAGGTCTCAGGACTTTGTCCCAGGGCCCCCTCCACCCCGGTGGTGGGTGTGGATTAAGTCCATGATGAGTCAGGCTGACTGTGTGTGTGTGTGTATAAAGTGGGTCACGGGTTTGTTATTGAAAATAGTATGCATACTTCCCAACACTTTATAAACAGTAATGATAAGGCTGCAAGGGGTGTGTAATGCAGAAGATTAATTGAATGAGGCAGATAACAGAAAAAGATATGCGTGTGAAACACACCCCTGGCATCACCTGATCCAATACAGTTTTGGTCAACAGCCTATATCTGTTACTTGAAATGGCTCAATACCTGCAATCACAGCCAGCTCTAAATTTTTAAGCGTGGTCATTTAAATATCTCACACTACCTTGCAGGGGAGGTTTTCAAGTCAAAATCCCCCTGCCCACTTTGATTTCAATTTTTACCATGAGTTGGATGCTTCTAGACATAGAATATGCAGTGAGGACAAAACCTGCCTATTCTCTCACCACTATTCAACGTTACACTGTAAGCTCCTCAGGGCAGGGTACTGCTTTATCATAAGATGCTACATCTGTTTTGAGTGCAAAGGGTTTTGAGTTTTCAATGGTACAATTTTGGAGGCTGGAATCGATGCAGGGTTCCAGCAGCTTCGCCCTGATGAACTTGCTCTAGAGTAGCGTTCCTCAAACTGTGGGACCCACTAGATGGATCGCGAGCCAATTTCAGGTGAGTCCCCATTCATTTCAATATTTTATTTTTAGTGTATGAGACTTAGTGTATTAGACTTTAGTGTATTAGACTTGATGCCAACAAGGTATGTGACTGTATTTGGGGAGATCTGTTCTTTTAACAGGCTACAATGTATATGTTTTTAACAATGATAGTCTATGGGGCTTACTTCTGGGTAAGCGTGGATAGAATTGCAGCCGAGGATTGTTAAAAATTTTTTCCTGCTTGATGATGTCACTTCCAGCCATGACATCACTTCCAAGTTAATGACGTCACTTTCAGTGGGTCCCGACAGATTGTCATTCTAAAAAGTGGGTCCTGGGCTAAAAAGTTTAAGAACCGCTGCTCTAGAGAGAACAGATTGAAAAGGCCCAGCACAAAAGTGTTGCAGCCCTTGCATTCAGAACCATGGTGTTGGGGCCAAGGAATTCAAAATTATTTTTCAAGTTCAATTCTCCAGCTTCCCATTTGTGAAAGGTTTGCTCATTTGTGAAAAGAGAAACCTTGCTGCAGGCTTGCATTAGGAACCCTTCACAGAGCTACATACAGTCCTGTTAAATAATTAAGTCACCTGTAATTGTCAGCATACCACACACAACACAATCAACTGTCCCCATGGGAACTTTCAGTTCAGCTGAATTGACTGGTATGTACAGTTGGAGGGTCTAAGATCGCAAGATTGCGATCTTCAATTCTTCCAACAAGCTCAGAGGGGCATTCTTGGGGTGGTCCTATTTGGTCCTCACAGACAGAATGACCCAAGATCACCCAGGAAACATCATGATGGAGTGCAGGATTTGAACCCAGGCCTCCTAGGCACCACACCATCCACTACACC
Organism: Tiliqua scincoides; assembly: GCF_035046505.1. NCBI lineage: Eukaryota > Metazoa > Chordata > Lepidosauria > Squamata > Scincidae > Tiliqua > Tiliqua scincoides. The sequence goes on from NC_089826.1 coordinate 3,966,685, forward strand.
TCTCTGGTTATCACATATTGCTCCTGCAAGAGCAAGTATGTCTCTGTGCCTAAACTGTCTTTACTGGGCCACCTGTTTTATATGGTTTCTACTGCACGCTGCCTTTAGCATCCATTTTTTTTTTGGGGGGTGGGGATAAATCAATAAACCTCAGTTGCTTAAAATGTTTTGCAAGTTTGTGATTCTGCAGTAGCTTTTGTATCATGCACAGGGAAACCTCCCAACTGCCACGGAATTTGTCCTTTTAAAAAGGGATTAACTTTTACATATGTGGGAAGTCTGCAGAAACAGAGACTAAAACAGGGGTCTCTAAACTGTTCGGCTGCAGGGCCGCTTCAAATATCTGGCAAAGTGTTGAGGGCTGGGAAAAAATTTAAATATAAAATTTAAATAAATACATTAGAGATGGAACTTAGCTGAATGACTGAAATGAATGAATGAATGGGCTCAAATGTCCAGGATTTCTCCAAGCACCAAGACAGCAACTGTTACCCTGCACATGCTCAATCTCGTCTGATCTTGGAAGCTAAGCAGGGTCAGGCCTGGTTAGTACTTGGATGGGAGACCACCTGGGAATATCAGGTGCTGTAGGCTTATACCATGATCTCGGAAGCTAAGCAGGGTCAGGCCTGGTTAGTACTTGGATGGGAGACCACCTGGGAATGCCGGGTGCTGTAGGCTTAGACCATGATCTCGGAAGCTAAGCAGGGTCAGGCCTGGTCAGTACTTGGATGGGAGACCGCCTGGGAATGCCGGGTGCTGTAGGCTTATAGCATGATCTCGGAAGCTAAGCAGGGCCAGGCCTGGTTAGTACTTGGATGGGAGACCGCCTGGGAATACCGGGTGCTGTAGGCTTATACCATGATCTCGGAAGCTAAGCAGGGTCAGGCCTGGTTAGTGCTTGGATGGGAGACCGCCTGGGAATACCGGGTGCTGTAGGCTTATACCATAGTTTTTCGAGACTGAAGGTTGCCAACCAATACAGCCCAAGAAATAAAGTATACACACTTAAATGGACCCCTATTCCCCCACCCCACAAGCACAACTCTGGTTGTGTTCTCAGGGGATCAGAGGCTGGCCACAGGCCCAATAGAGGCCGCATCCGGCCCTCTGGCCAGGGTTTGGAGACCCCTGGACAAAAATATTGATTGTTTGACTAACATATTGATTGTTAGCCGCTTTGGGTGCCCTTCAAGGAGAATGGCAGAATATGAATCTAATCAATCAATCAATCAATCAGTCTAACTGGAGGAGGGGAAGCTGGTACGAAGACTGCAAAACAGGAACAAACGGCAAGCTGGAAGATTAAAGGGCCATAACTTTAAAGGCTAATCCAGATTGCAGATAATGTAATTAACGTTATCAATTGAGCAACTTGTCATTTCAAGGGGGAAAAAAGTCTGCTGTTGACCGAAGAAACAACAGATGGAGGTGGCGTGAGGGGTGTGCTGTGTGTATCTATGAGCGAGTCTTTGTTTGCCCCACTGGGCTAATCTGCTGTGCAGTGCGCCCCACAGCCTTATCATTAGTCTTTTATGAAGTGGGATGTTGCAGGCTGGGCTGAAGGGAGGGACCAGGCAAGAGGGGATGACTTTGCATGAGAACAGCAGCATGTACTTTGATTTCATTGTAGCTGGGAAGGGGGAGAGGGAGGGGGTTAAACAGGGGCTTTGCGGGGAAGGCGGGCTTTGCAAAGGGGGAGGACTGTCCCACTGGCATTCTGGAAAAGAGACTGCTGAGCTGCCCCCCACACCAGCAAACACCAGCGCTGCTTTCGTATTAGGGTTGAGCCGGGTGGAAATTTCAGCTCTGATTCTTGGGACGGCTGGGAAGGGCCTCTGGAACTGGCCCCCCCCCCCTTCCTTGCCTTCACTGGTGCTGGTGACACTTCCCATAATTGCTGCAATCTCCCCCCCCCCCCACAATCCCCTCATGCAATGCTACATTCATCATGCAGCGTTGTACCAAGGGGGTACTGGGATTAAAAACTGGTTGTGGTCCTCATCCCCTCCCAGAAGTCTACTCATAATGCTGCATCATGACATAGTATCACAGAGATGCTTAAAAAATGGTCACCACTGCTACCGCAGTTCACAGGCTTTGTTCCTCGCACTTTCACAGCCCAGCCTCCTATTTGTGCTGCCTGGAATGGTGTAGTGTAATTGGGGGGGGGGGGGGAACCAAAGGTACTTAGGGCCCAACCTTGGTTTTTATTGTTTTTTTTTAGCTTCTGCTTTGTTTCGTCTGTTGCTTTATCAGGGGTGCCCAAACCCCGGCCCGGGGGCCACTTGCGGCCCTCGGGCACTCCAAATCCAGCCCTCAGGGAGCCCCCAGTCTCCAATGAGCCTCTGGCCCTCCGGAGACTTGCTGGAGCCTGTGCTGGCCCGATGCAACCGCTCTCAGTGTGAGGGTGACTGTTCAGCCTCTCACGTGAGCTGTGGGATGAGGGCTCCCTCCACTGCTTGCTGTTTCACGTCTGTGATGCAGCAGTGGCAGCAAAGGAAAGGCCGGCCTTGCTTTGTGTAAGGCCTTTTAGAGGCCTTGAGCTACTGCAAGACCTTCATTCATTCATATAAGTTCCATTTCTAATATATTCATTTATGTAAATTTATTCAAATTTTAAATGTAAATTAATTCTTTTTCTTTCTTGGCCCCCGACACAGTGTCGGAGAGATGATGTGGCCCTCCTGCCAAAATGTTTGGACACCCCTGCTTTAGTTCATTGGTTTCTATTTATTGTATTAGATGCTGCCATTTTGCTGCAAGCTTCCTCGGGAGCTACAGCTGAGAGGAAGGATCTAAATATTTCAAACCTACTAAAAAACGCATTTCCCAAATACTGGTCCAGTTGATTAACATGAGTGCAATGGAAGGGGAGGAGTGTTTGCAGGGCCATGGCCCAAACTCAGTGGTAAGGACCTTGGGTTGCAAGCAGAAGGCTTCTGGTTGGATCCCTGGCAGAGGATCTCATCAGGCAGCCCGGCTGCAAACAATGGCCTCGGAGAGCCAACTGGAAGGGACAATATGGAAAAGATGATGAATGATCTGACTCAGTGCAAGACATTCTCATAAATGTGCTCTCTCCCTTGTGTTATCCTTTTTTTAAAAAAAAGAACCTAAGAAAAGCCCTGCTGAATCAGGCCCAAGGTCCATCTATTCCAGCTTCCTGTATCTCATAGCAGCCAACCAGATTCCTCCGGAAGAACTCAAGATATGATTGAGGCTGCCATCTCCTTCATCTGGCATTCAATTTATCCTAACTATTTGCTAGTCCAGTGTTTCTCAAACCATGGGTTGGGACCCACTAGGTGGGTCATGAGCCAATTTCAGGTAGGTCTCCATACATTTCAGTATTTTATTTTTAATATATCAGACTTGATGCTACCATGGGATGTGACTGCATTTGGGGGAAATGTGACAGATCTGTACAGGCTACTATGTATATGCTTTTAACAATGATAGTCAATGGGACTTACTCCTGGGTAAGTACAGGTAGTTTTGCAGCCTAGGATTGTGAAAAATTTTCCTGCTTGATGATGTCACTTCCGGTCATGACGTCACTTCCGGTGGGTCCCGACAGATTCTCAATCTAAAAAGTGGGTCCCGGTGCTAAATGTTTGAGAATCACTGAGCTAGTCAGTTCTGCAAATACACCTTGTCCAAAGCTTTTTCTCTCTTCTGTTTTGGAAATCAGCTATGGGGGAACCAGAGTCAGTAAATCATCAGAGGTGTGTGATTTTCTGGGGGAGAAACCACACAGGTAAGAGAACAGCAGCTTCCTAACACTCCTCCCCGCACCCGCATCAACACTACAAGATAAAATGCATGGCCAGCAACTCTTCTTGCTGTGTTCAGTACACTGCAATATGGGGGGGGGGGAGAGTGATCATTCTGGCTGCCATAAAGATGACTCTCCACCATGACGTGGGTGAGGCACCCTGAAGGGGGGCATAACTGCTAAGAACTATTACGAAGTCGAGAAGCTGCGTGTTTGCTGTTCGCAAAACAAAATGTCTTCAATTTCCAAAGCCACGCAGTGACTCTGCAATCAGGCGATGCCTGAATGGGTGGATTTAAACTGACCTTAAAACCACAGCCCCAGAATTCTCACTGGGATGAATGAGCTCTTATCAACATTTATTCCAGCCTCGCATTATGGAGCTTATCTTACAGGGCAGGCGGTCCAGAGCCCTTCTCATGGAAGAACGGCTCTCGGGCCTTGAGGGGCAGAGAACCTCACTGCATTTGCTTCCCACACATTTTACATGCCCATTAAATGCACACTCCAAATCTTTGGAAAGCAGAACTCAGAAAAAAGCTAAATTGTGAGCTGAAAGATATTCCACCCCCCCCCAATCTTTCATTGGTACAGTTATGAATATTCAAATATATTTGGGGAATAATTCCTATTCCCCACCCATATGTTCATTAGCAGATAACATTAGATAAGCGCATGAAAATGCCCCAAATTTCTGCTGAGTAGGGATTTTTCTGTGACAATTTCAAGAGGAACCATTTGACCAAAGGCAACATCGCAAATAAATTTACCAACCATCTAACGCGACATGCAAATTTCCACAATCGCCAAACTTATTTTCTGTAATGTTAAAAGAACAAAGAAAAGCTACCACAGACACCTGACTATAAGTCGATCCCACAGATAAGTCAAGGGCAGGTTTTGAGCCAACAATCATGGAATTTTCTATGACCCTCGGATAAGTGGGGGGTTAAACTTAGGGGGGTGTCTGACTGTAGTTTTGTCTGATTTTACGTACTTGAGGCTAGATCCTCAAAAATAACCCACCACTAATCGTTACCTAAGAACTGTAGTCTCTAATTTATTAAAAACATAGTAAAAGATCGTAAGATACATTTTTATTCTTTTTAAATTCTGGTCTTCTCTTCATCACCTTTTTGTAAGCACTATCAGAGTAAGTGCACTGTAAATAACATACCAGTAAAACAGTGGCATTAATGTACTCCCAGGGACACTCAACAGAACCTTTAGGGGTACTTGAAAAAGAATGGAATAATGGTAGAAAAAGGCAGGTCATGCTCCAGAATGCCTTGCAAGACAGGAATGCCTTGCAAGGACCAGTAAGGCAGGAAGGGAGGTAGCTAGTTGACTGTGAAAGCCCCACCAATAGCTAGTTTTTGGTCATCAATTCATGTATGAACCAGTGATTGAAAACCAGCACAGTAAAAAAGCTGAAACGTAATATGGAAAGTGATCAATCACCCAGAATTTCTCAGCACACTTCTGGTGTAAAACAGTGCAAAGGCAGAGTCTTCTGTTCCTCAAACAGATAAAAAGAGAAAACACTGTGAAAAATTCATGAAGTCTGGGCTTTCATATGGAGGAGATGAGGGCTTGTATTATTAATTACAAACATTTTGCTAATATGAAGGGTACAATTTATGGAAATGGGCTGCCAAGGGATATGCAAGTGAAAAAGGTTGGGAACCATTGCAGGAGAACCAGGAATCAAATCCACCTTTAAGGTATCTGGTGTGTTAAGCTAGAAGCTCTACGTACAGCATACAACCCATAACACATAAGTGGGAGCGTGCAATTCAGTTCACAGCAGAGAGATGGAGCTGCATATATTTGCAACCCTTTTTACTGAGAAGCAGACCCACTGCTTTCCATGGGTGTTATTCTTAAGTAAGGGCGCACTGAATTGTAGCCTGCTTCAGATGGAAAGGAGGATTCCCATCCTGGTGTTTCAAAAAACAGACCTGCTTTGCAAGCATTTGCCAAGCAGAACCAGGCTGCGGTAGAATAAAAGGTTAACCAATTGCTTCTAAGGAGCTGTGTCTGCCTGCTGCTTGAGAAACTTGGTGCCTGTCTGCCTGCCGCTTGAGAAAGGAAACTTTCCAGAGTTGAAAGGCTCTGCCCTCTGATTGACTTGGAGATCAGGCGAAGTGAGAATTGGAGCTTGATTACTTGGCAAAAATTTCACGTACTATAGGCGAGTATCTACAGTATATTCCTATTCTTTTTAATTTAGGGAACAGAAGGTTCCTTTCACTAAATGCTGCCTTGAAGTAAAAGCATATCTCAGTTTTGGGGCTGAACTTGAACCACATGCACTCCCCCGCTCCCTTCTCTGCCCCAAAGACTGTGCCATAGCCCCACTCACTTTTGCCATCAGCACCACCTGTGATCAGATGCCACCAAGACCAAAGCACGTGCCAGGTGTGATGGAAGAACAGCAAGGAAGTCCCACGACATTCCAGGACCCTGCACGTACCCCCTACATAAGAGAGCTGTATTTATAGAAGGGAAATGGGAACTGGGATGCCTCTAAAAATGGGATGCACGTGAGGGGGGGGGCTGTATATGGAAATGGAAAACATTTTTTTCCCTATTTGATTTGCTTTATTTATATTCAGGAGTCATTAAAGGTCAAATGAAAACATGACACAAGAGATGAGAAATGGGTGATTCCAATTGGGACTGAGGTGCTGGGGGAGGAAGAGGTTTGACTTTGTTAACATAAGAACATAAGAACAGCCCCACTGGATCAGGCCATAGGCCCATCTAGTCCAGCTTCCTGTATCTCACAGTGGCCCACCAAATGCCCCAGGGAGCACCCCAGATAACAAGAACACCTGCAAGGCATTCTGGGAATTGTAGTTAAGAACATAAGAACAGCCCCACTGGATCAGGCCATAGGCCCATCTAGTCCAGCTTCCTGTATCTCACAGCGGCCCACCAAATGCCCCAGGGAGCACACCAGACAACAAGAGACCTGCATCCTGGTGCCCTCCCTTGCATCTGGCATTCTGACATAACCCATTTCTAAAATCAGGAGGTTGCGCATACACATCATGGCTTATAACCCGTGATGGATTTTTCCTCCAGAAACATGTCCAATCCCCTTTTAAAGGCATCCAGGCCAGACGCCATCACCACATCCTGTGGCAAGGAGTTCCACAGACCAACCACATGCTGAGTAAAGAAATATTTTCTTTTGTCTGTCCTAACTCTCCCAACACTCAATTTTAGTGGATGTCCCCTGGTTCTGGTGTTATGTGAGAGTGTAAAGAACATCTCTCTATCCACTCTGTCCACCCCCTGCATAATTTTGTATGTCTCAAACATGTCCCCCCTCAGGCGTCTCTTTTCTAGGCTGAAGAGGCCCAAACGCCGTAGCCTTTCCTCGTAAGGAAGGTGCCCCAGCCCCGTAATCATCTTAGTCGCTCTCTTTTGCACCTTTTCCATTTCCACTATGTCTTTTTTGAGATGCGGCGACCAGAACTGGACACAATACTCCAGGTGTGGCCTTACCATCGATTTGTACAATGGCATTATAATATTAGCCGTTTTGAACAATATTAGCTGAATTGTTGCAGAGGTGTCAGCAGTTACGTGATGCAGACTGCACCAGTTTACACCACTAGGAGGGGTGACACTGCAGGTGCCATGGCGAGCCTGGGAGCCCCACAGTGTGTAGCTGCTCAGTGGCAAGCCAGTCGGTCTGGAGGCATTGGGGCAGGTGGCTGTCACAGGACAAGACAGATAGTTTCGAGATGAGGCACTGGGCAGTTGGCCCAGGAGTGCCGCGGCAAGCAGGAAGGCATTCGACCCCTCCGCCCCAGTGCCTTGGCACTTTTCACATCTAGCATGGGCTTCTCTTCCAAAGACATGCACGTTGAGTTACCTGCAAGCAAGAGGTGCCGCTTTTAAGTGAACAAAACCTTTCACTGATTAAGTCAGTGAGGGCCAAGTGTTAAACTGGTGGGGCTGAAAATTAAGGACAAGCTCATTTCTTTAGCTCTTTTGGGCTTGATATGTTACAGGAACAGACAAAGGCCCTTTGTTCAGACCGACAGCAGCTTTTGATACTTACAACTCCAAGTAATTTTGCACTTGCATCAGTATCTCAAAAGGGCACCTATGGCGACATTTTAACAACATGAAAATGAATTTAAACAGGCAGCCAATCCTAACCTGCGCCGATGCAGCCAGGCCCCCTCCCAGGCTAGATATGCTCCCCAATGCTGCCCTCCCCCTGCCCCAAAACACCCCTCCCTGCCACACTCCCCATGCCCTTACGTGATTTGGCTCCTTGCCTGCTTGCGCTGGTGGCCGGGGGCTCTGAATGCAGTACTGGCAAGGTGGGGCCAGGCCGCTTTGATGTGCCTTACGGCACGTTTGGGACGCCTTCAGTTCGAATTGTGCTCTGAATGAATTAACCGGTTAAAAGAAGGATAGTTCACTAAAAATCACTCATCAGCCAACAGGACAAACACAGATCCCTCCTTCATGGTTGGTGACTGTCACAACCTGGGTCTGCTGGAAAGATGCCAGCTGTGTAAAGTGGAACTCTGACCTCAGGTCTCCCTTTCGCAGAACTCATTACGCAAGTACTGAAGCTGATGAACTGCTTTGCTGGGATCCAGCAGAGTCTTTCTAAGTCCAGCATTCTGTCTCCAACAGATCAAATACTGCTGGGTGCCTTCCTAACGCTTCCCACCCCCCTTCAACCTCTACCTTCCTTGCCTCCCCAATCAATCCCTTTCTCTTCCCTCATTTCTCTGGCTTTCATCCTCAGCATTTTCTAGCTCCCATCCACTCACATGCTGGCAACGGTTTTTGGGGCAAGAGAGCCATTTAAATGAGTCTCAGGGCCGGTGGAAAATGTCAGCTCTTAGGGAGGGCTAGAGACAGACTCACAGAAAGAAACAAAGGAACTGATTGCAGAAAGGGAAGACAACAGGGTTGGAAGCAGAAAGAAAGTGCCAAAGGGCATAATAGACTGGGGGGGGGGGGAAGGAATGTTACAAAGGGGAACTTTTTTGAAAGCAAATTCCAAAGTGGCCATAAAGGAACATCGCAAAGGGGCTTGAATGGAGCCGCACACGGCAGCATGGTACAAATGGTATCGGAGGAGCATGTCCAGAGTGTGCCCAGAACACAGCCTCCCCCTTGACACACTGCAGTCACTTCAAAGGCTTAAATCCCACTGCGCTGGGTGCAGCACCACTCAAATGCAGGCTCCGGGCACTCCGTTTACAAGCCAATCTCTGCGCATGTTGTGCTCACTCCAAGACTCAGCTCTGTTCAGCCCAGGAGAGCTCAGACAGAACAACCTGTCGTTTGGTGGCACGCTGGGTGGGAACCCACCTGAGGCAGGACAAAGGCAAGAGAAACAAGTACAGAGCAACCTCACGGACTGGGTTCAACCCACCATTCCAACAGCCAACACTGGGAAGAATCACGAGATGGCGGCAACCCCCCCCCCCCGATATTAGGAACAGGGCAGTCAACAGATTGAGTTGTGGTAGGGGAAGATGCTTCTTGGGAGGGCCTGTTCTTTACTTTACACAGAGGCTGAAACAGCCAGGAATGGAGAAGGCACCATATTTGGTTTTGCTCTGTGTTTTTCAGCCTCCGTCCCCCAATACAGCAAGCTTCTCATGGTCTTATTATCTAATGTACCATCAGAAGTAACTGGCAGTAACATAATCACCACTTACTTCTGGGTTTGGGAGGCCAGATGTGACGCTATGAACAGTGATTAAAAGGTTCAGGATGAGCAGGTAGGCTTTGCCTAGCACAGGGGTGCTCAATAGGTGGATCGCGATCTACCGGTAGATCGCGAAGCAAAATGAGTAGATCGCGGAGTGCCGACCCCCCCCTTCAGGTGCCTCTGGGAGGAAACGCCGGGAGTAAGGCCATTGTACTCAATGGGGCTTACTCCCAGGTAAGTGTGGCTAGGATTGCAGCCTCACAGCCTAATCCTAGGCATGTCTACTCAGGAGTAAGTCCTGTTATACTCAGTGGGGCTCAAGGTACACCAACATACATTGTACACATAAATGTTATATGTTATGATGGCGCGAACATTGTAAAAAAAACTCTGGTAGATCTCCGGGCCTTGCTGGGTTTCAAAGTAGCTCTCGAGCCAAAAAAGTGTGAGCACCCCTGAGCTAGCATGTGAAAAGTGTGCTGGAGCTCTGCCTGCGTGGACATGTCAAGTACCACTGGTGGTATGCATCCAACTGGTTGAAAAATGTCGCTCGAGGCTGAAAGATCTACATGCAGAAGCTGCCCTATGGAGACCGCTAGCATTAGTCAAGCCTGTTTGCAGGCCGTCTTGAGGTACACGTTCAATTGCACTCAGTCAGAGGGTGACCTTGAGGTAGTCACCATCTCTCAGCCCTACCCACCTCACAGGTTTGTCGTGGGGAGGAAGGGCAAGCCATTTATGCAGCCCTGAGCTCCTTGGAGGAATAATAATGAACACTCAGTTATTCATGTGGGACTTTCCGCAGAGTTTTATCATAGGCTATAGAGAAAGTGCCAGACACCCGGGAGAAACGGGCTGTGGCTAGCAGGGGGGAGAAGAGATGAACACAACATGAAATTCAACTCGAGTGAGTGTGAGTGTGCATGATTTATTTCTTCCAAGAAATGCCAGGCCAAGGGCCAAGAATGCACTAAGGGTGTTATTTAAAGAAGAAGGGGAAAGTTCAAACACTTGGTTCCAGCTGGTAGCAATTTCTAAGTAACTATTATTTTCGACTTGAGCCAAGGCACATGGCCAGAGGCAGGAGGTCGGGGGAGAGAAAAGGCGACCGGGAATCATCGCTCACCTGACATTTTAAACATTCTTGAGCTTACAACCGACTCTGGAAACACACACACTTGAAGGAAACATGGCACGATGTGAGGCTTCCACAAGGAGCGCACATCTATAACTGCTACCAGATGAAAGGGCTGCCTAGGACAGAGCTAAGAATATCTACTCCGTGGCCAGCCAAGACGTTACATGATGTTCTCATCGGTCAAGTACCGAGCCCCAGATTCTGTTTCCTCCCAAATGAAAGACAAGAGTCTCTCGGCAAGGGTCCTTGGGGGGAAATCAGAGAAATCGCCACGCATGGGAAGCTACAAAATGACCAAGATTTGCAAGTAGACCAGCATAAATCGGAATGTGTGCATGTTGTGTCATATAACACCTCCGTGATGATTTTTCCCATGTGCTTGCTCACACACTTGCCACCTGTCATACACTGACTGGCCTTTCAGCAGTGTTGCCTACTACAAGAGAGCCAAGATAGGGTAGTGGTTCCAGAGTTGGTCTTTGACCTGGACGGTCTAGGTTCAAACCCCTGTTAAGCCACAAAGCTTCCTGGGTGACCTTGGGCCAGTCACCCTCTCTCAGCCTTGCCTATCTCACAGGGTTTTGTGAGGACCAAAGTTGGGGAGGAACCACTTACATTGCCCTGAGCTCCTGGGAGGAAAGCCAGTATAAAAATGTGAAAAATAAATACTTCCTTTTCTGCTGCACCTCTTCTTGCCTACAGCATTCCAGCGTCATCCAACCCAGGGTCTTCAGCGCCAACTGTTTTTTGAAACGTCTGGGGCAGTTCCAATGTTTGCACACATTTCACAACATGCTTTAATTTGAAAGCTGATGTGTATCTCTAGCAGCAGAGAAAATGCTACAAGGCCCTGCATTTCCCCTGATCTTGGTGACGCAGACGGCAAGGGGCAGCGAGGTGGACAAACCCCTTTTGGGGATAAAACCTGCCAGGAACTAGAATGCCCCCAAGCTTTCAAAACAGCCTTCGAAGGTCTGGAAGAGTTGCTCCAGCCACACACATTTTTACCTGATGTCTCTGCAGTTTGTGATCAAAGCATTAAGGGGAGCATTGAGCAGTTAGCTCGGTCACGTCGTGAGAATGGATGATGGCCGGATCCCAAAGGATCTCCTCTATGGAGAACTCGTGCAAGGAAAGCACCCTACAGGTAGACCACAGCTGCAATACAAGGACATCTGCAAGAGGGATCTGAAGGCCTTAGGAGTGGACCTCAACAAGTGGGAAACCCTGGCCTCTGAGCGGCCCGCTTGGAGGCAGGCTGTGCAGCATGGCCTTTCCCAGTTTGAAGAGACACTTGGCCAACAGTTTGAGGCAAAGAAGGAAGGCCCATAGCCAGGGAGACAGACCAGGGACAGACTGCACTTGCTCCCAGTGTGGAAGGGATTGTCACTCCTGAATCGGCCTTTTCAGCCACACTAGACGCTGTTCCAGAACCACCATCCAGAGTGCGATACCAGAGTCTTTCGAGACTGAAAGTTGCCAACAAACAAGCAGTTAGCACCAAAACAAAAAACTGTTCATTGTCAGTTGCCTGATGTGGAATCTACAGTCTGAAGTTGCAACACTGAAGGAAGCTGTGATGAAATGCAAAATTCAAGTCAGAGAGAGAGAATCTACCTCTATTCTGTACAAAAGGTGCATGACCAAATCCACCTGAAATCCGTCTGACAGATGAGCTAGGAGGGTATCTCAAGGCAGGTCAAGGCCTCAGTGAAACAGGCCTGTGTCACAGTTCTTATTTGCCTTTCCTGTGATTGTCCATTGAAATTAACGTACAATAGACTCAAGAGCTGTTCGGGGAGCGGAGAACAGGTACGGAACAAGAGGAGCACCATGTTTTGATCACAATATTATGCAAATCAATCACACACCTGCGAGTTGGACTGTTTCCTACAGACCTTTTCACTCTGCACACTTAATTCTCAAGCTTGTATTGGATTTTTGAATGTTAACCCTACAGGATGATGGATGATTAAGAAATGGAACAAGACGACAAGGGGCACAAAGCTTTAAAAAAAAATTGCTGGATCTTAAGGGAGGAACTGTAGCTCAGTGTGAGAGTACATGCTTTGAATTGAGCAGGTCCCGGGTTCAACCCCTGGCAGCATCTCTGAGTAGAGTTAGAAAAAAAACACCTTCTCTGAAATGTTGAGGAAATGCTGCCAGCCAGTGTAGACAATACAGTAACGGGCACTTTCCTATCTTCATATGATCAAACCATGACCCAATACATTCAGCTTTACATTTCCCAAAAACGGGGCATGAAGTCAACAGGCCTGCCCCATTGTTTCTCCCCTAATACTGAGCGGTATACCGATAGCCACAATAGCTTGTTAACACAATGAGCTGATATTGATTAGAAAACAGTGTCCCAGTGCAGACCTGGCTTTTTTTCCTTAACCGTGGTTATGCCTGAATAACCAAACTGTAGCTAAGAATTGGTGACAAACCAGGACCTTATCCACCATTATATGCTAATCTGCACTGCTCAAACACAATTAAAACATTTAACAAGGAAGCTGTCCGGGTTGCAACACTAAGCCATGACCCTTTAACATGTGTGTTTCACCCCCCAACCCTGTTTTGCGATTCTAGTGTGAAAGCAACCACAGTTTTGCCATGCAGATGAACAGATAAACTATTGTTTGCCACTAAACCTGATTGGCTGTTTTATGGTTTGGCATTATGTTTGAGTAGCGCCACAATGTCCCAGGTTTGGAGAGGGGGGGGAAAAAAAAGAAAACCCTGAAGCCATCTCACTCCCACGCTGTCGTTCTGATGTTTTACTTTCTCCATTTGTTTGTTTTCTGGCCCTTGGTTGGAAAGGAGGAGATTAAACAGTCACAACCAGGAGTGTTTTGCTTTAATCTCTCACAGACTTGGCAAGAAATAGAATAGCTCATGCCATTTATAATATATTATATTGATATTAGTACTTGGATCTGGGCAATGAATGTTTCCAGCTTGGTCTGCACAGTCTTAAGTCTGTCCCCTTGAACCTACTGCACACTGGGAAGCGGCCCAAAACTTGCAATTTGTTTTCAAGAGGAAGAGAATTTGCTAAGAAAAGTTATTTCATCTCTTCAAATAAGGAAAAGGTGGGTCTCTGAATGGCCTGGGAGCATCTGAGGCTACAGCACTGCTGAACCGGAGCAGGTTCAGACTTGACCAAGCATATGGACAGGAGGCTACTGAAAGATCCCTATAAGAACAGGACAGAAGTGCATTTTTTAAAAAAAGTAGTCTAGATTCAGAATTGCTGGCATCACAGATGCTTATCCACAGGAGCGATGAATTATATAATCTAATGAAACGGAGGCTTCTTATTTCATATAAAATTCATCTTATTTATAATCTTTATTTTATAGCAGGGGTCTCCAAACCCCGGCCCCGGGGCCAGATGCGGCCCACGGTGAGCCTCTATATGGCCCGCGGCCAGCCTCTGATCCTTTGAGAGCCTCTGGCCCAGCCGACCAAACACAACCAGAGTTGTGCTTGCGGGGTAGAGGAATGGCGGCCTGTTTAAGTATGTGCTTTGGGCTGTGTTGATGTTCGGAGAAATCCTGGACATCTGAGCCCATTTATTCATTCATCTGAGTTCCGTCTCTAATGTATTTATTTAAATTTTATATTTAATATTTTTTCCCCGGCCCTCAACACTGTGCCGGATGTTTGATGTGGCCCATTGGCCGAAAAGTTTAGAGACCCCTGTTTTATGGCATCAGCCATAACTAGACACTCTATGCTCCCAAGGAACCTACAGTCTATAAACCCAACCACAGGTTCAATCAATATTGTAGCGACGGTGGGGCACGTGGTAAGTAGAGCAGGTGCAGCAACACACCATGTAAGCGGCCCTTCCGGCTCACTGCCAGAGCCATTTAGGGCAGTGGCAGCAATGCGCAATGCAACCTGCTTTACTTACCACATGCCCCCCTCTCTGGCTACAAAATTGGGTCATCAACCAGAGACAGGGAGGAGAAGGAGAGACAGCAAGAGGCAGACATGAACAAATGCAGACACTCGAAACTTGGCTACAGTCGGGAGTGAAGATTAAAGAGGGAGGGCAGAGGGCAAGGAAGAGAAAGGTGGATTTTGAGGCGGGATCTCAAGAAAGGCAGAGAATTGGTCTCCAGCAGTAGCAAATCGGAGGAGAGTCCAAACATTAACTCCTCTGCCCAAGTAACCAGATTATGTTTCGGGCAGATGTTTTTCTCCGCATCCTGCCTCCGTTTAAACAACAATTATGTTGATCTAAGGAGAAAATATTAACTTACGCCCCACAGAAAATTGGCAAGCAATCCAATTGGAGAGATGAGCGCGGGCAGCTGTTTAGTCCGGACGCAACTGCTGCCTGCACAGCTCTGGTTGGTGCCAGGGGAGGCGTGTTGCCCTCTGCTCCCCCCCTCCGGGGAGGTTCACATCATGGGGGAGGGAAAGGAATATAGGAGGCAAGGAGGCACACAGGTGCTCCTAGGATGGGGTTGACTGCCAGGTCGTTTCAAACTGATGTGCTGGTTGGTCAGTGGTGTAGCTGGAGGGGGGGCGGAGCACTCAGGCTGGCAGTGAGGCGGGCAAGCGGCCCCTCCCTTTGGAGCCATTCCCGGCTGGGGGAGCAAAACGGAGCCGTACGGTGGGTGGGGAGGCAGGTGAGACAGAGCCTCCCCACCGTAGTCCTTTGAAAAGCGCCACCAAGAAAAGCACGTAGGGAGTGTGCTTGAGCACCTCCTATGACAGTGGCGCTTTTTGAAGGGCTATGGCAGGGAAGCTCTGCCAGCCCACCCACTGCATGCCCCTGCATTGCCCTTGGAGCTGGGCAGGTTTTTGGACCCTGATCTTCCCACCTCCCAAATCGTGCTGATCCAGCAACAGGATACCCTAACTAGGCTCACACAAAGCCTGCAGGGGGACACGAACGCACCGGAAGAGCACAAGGGCACTTTAAATCCACCAGGGCCACCGGTGAGCAAGGAAGTCATGGGGCAACTATTTTTATAGCCAATCTTCAAAATGCGGCACGTAACCAGAAACCTGAAATACTGGAAGGCAGAACTGCATCACTGGTACTAGCGCACATGCCATTGGAAGAGCAGTCTTGCTTTAAAGGTCAAGATAGCGCATGAAGTCGTAATACAAGCTGCTAATACAGGCTCCAGATACTTTACAAGGGACCACTTACATACCGACCTGCCAGAGTTTTATAAACTCTTGTGCTACTGTCTTCTGCAAGCCTCGTTCTCACAGTCTGTGGCACTTCAGACCAGTGGCGAAGCTAGAGGGGGTGCAAACCACTACATTTTGTAGGGAGCCTCACCACTGCGCGCAAGCAGCCCCCTCCCCTTCAGATCCTCTGTTTTGCTCCCACCACCTGGCTCTGAAGGGGAGAGGGAAGGTCTGCGAGCACAGCACAGTGAGGCTCCCTGCAACACTTACTGCTTTGCACCCCCTCTAGCTATGCCATGCCACAGACTGCAGGCAAGGGGTACACACGAGTGCATACAAAACCAATCCCTCAAGGTAGAAAACTAGCATACCTGGGAGAAAACTTCAGCGGGACTCTCTCTCCCCCCCAACATGCAGATTTGCTATGCAGAGGGTATTTTCAGTAGCTTGTATGCACTCCATGATTCCCCTGCAAGGACAACATACCTGGTACTTGCAAGCTGGCATTTGGCATCTTCCAGAATGACAACACACAAGGAAAACGAACCCTTGAGATAGATCAGGGGTCTCCAAACCCCAGCCCAGGGGCCAGATGTGGCCTGTGACAAGCCTCTGTCCGTCCCGCAGCCAGCCTCTTGTCCCCTGAAAGCCTCTGGCCCACTCAAGTACATGAGCAGAGCTATGCTCTGGTTGTGTCTGGAGGGTGTTCTGAGGGCCAGGGAGGTTGAATGAATGAGCCCATTCATTCATTTATTCACTCATCTAAGTTCCATCTCTAATTTATTTATTTGAATTTTATATTTAAATTTTTTTCCCGGCGCTCAACACCACGCCAGATATTTGACGCGGCCCTCTGGCCAAAAGGTTTGGAGACCCCTGAGATAGATGAATGACACCCCTTCCAGCCCCGAGCTCATCGCTTTCCCCCTTTGAAACTACCGTTACCACATCTGTTTCGCAAAGTTGAAACGACTTCTTTTTTTAAATTTAAAAGAATTGCTTTGCATCAGATAGACATCTCAGCTTCCGTGCGATTGGCACATCTGAAACGACAACTAGTGGAGCAAGCTGGCTAAAAATACCATTGTGACAGTTCTTGGCATAGTTCGACATGACTTTGCATAAAGCCTGCAGACAACCGAGAGAATCGCGTGGTCGAAAACGTGCTTCCTCTTTTTGAATGTATATATTAAAAATACACACCCCAGGACCGTAAGAACATCCTGGGCAGTGGCAAAGGGCGCTCCCGGCTCTGCCAATCAGGATCACCCCAGCGCACTCTTGGCACCGAGATTGCGACAGAAATAAATCAAACAGGATGGGCAGGTTTGAAGGTGTTTTTGCTGTTCGAAGAAGTTCATTAGTTCGGCTGTTCCCTGCAAACTGGGCAGGTGGGCACTTCTATAGTGGGAATCCTCTGATATTTAGCAGGGGGAGAGCGACTGTAGCCATTCAGCCCCAAACAGCATATTTTCTAGTGGTTGTTTGCAGTCCACAGTCCTGGAACAAGCTGGAATCCCTAGCATGTATGCACTGCTGAAACAGAGACGCCTGCGTTGGCTCTGCATTTCCCCTGATCTTGGTGACGCAGACGGCAAGGGGCAGCGAGGTGGACAAACCCCTTTTGGGGATGAAACCTGCCAGGAACTAGAATGCCCCAAAGCTTTCAAAACAGCCTTCGAAGGTCTGGAAGAGTTGCTCCAGCCACACACATTTTTACCTGATGTCTCTGCAGTTTGTGATCAAAGCATTAAGGGGAGCATTAAGCAGTTAGCTCGGTCATGTCGTGAGAATGGATGATGGCCGGATCCCAAAGGATCTCCTCTATGGAGAACTCGTGCAAGGAAAGCGCCCTACAGGTAGACCACAGCTGCGATACAAGGACATCTGCAAGAGGGAGCTGAAGGCCTTAGGAGTGGACCTCAACAGGTGGGAAACCCTGGCCTCTGAGCAGCCTGCTTGGAGGCAGGCTGTGCAGCATGGCCTTTCCCAGTTTGAAGAGACACTTGGCCAACAGTCTGAGGCTAAGAGGCAAAGAAGGAAGGCCCATAGCCAGGGAGACAGACCAGGGACAGACTGCACTTGCTCCCAGTGTGGAAGGGATTGTCACTCCCGAATCGGCCTTTTCAGCCACACTAGACGCTGTGCCAGAACCACCATCCAGAGCGCGATACCAGAGTCTTTCGAGACTGAAGGTTGCCAACAAATCCTGTTTGCAGTGGTCCCTCCTGCATCTTTTTAGCTTGGGAGCCCTTTGGGGAAAGAGAACTATTTACCTACATAAACTGCTCTGTGAACTTTCTGTTGAAAAGCAGTATATAAAATTTTTTAACAGGGATAATGTTGATAATCCTGCAAGATTCAGACAGGGAGACTGAGCACTGCGCCTTCACGCTAATCCTCACTTTACCTTCAGTCTCTGGGTGGCTGTACCCATCACACTATTGCCCAACTGCAGGAATTTCTGCTGGAGGCTGCGCATGAAGTGAGCTCACCCTTTCCACCAAGTCCTGGCCTGAGGATTCCTAGAAATTTCGCTTCGGTGATGCCTAGGGAGGAAAAGTATGTGATCCTCCCCCCCCACACATGTGATCTTGTAGGGCTTCTGTGAGCTTCAGTGGGGCTTGTGCAGAACAACTTCCTGGTAAATTTTGTAGCCTGGGAGAGCAGGTGCCGTGGGGCCTGAACCATTCCTGCCCTTCTGTGCCAACAGCACCTCTGCCTATAGCAGCCATTTGCAACTAATGTGCCACGAGTGGTCCACAGGTGTGCCACAGGAATTTGGGGGAAGATCATTTATTAGTGGGGCCAATGGGGATGTGAGCCCCCCAATGGCAGCATGGTGTGCCTTGTCAATTGTCAAAAACTTGATGGTGTGCCTTCACAATTTTAGTGCCTTGTCGGTGTGCCACGAGATGAAAAAGGAGGCTGGAGCTGTAAGCCATTTAAGCTGGGATGCCAACACTATGGTCCACTGCAACACAGGGAGCCGCCTTCTAGTGAATTGGCCATTTAGGCTGCTATTGTCTACACAGGCTGACAGCAGCTCTCCAGGGTTGCAGACTGGAATCTTTCTCTGCCCTTACAGGAGATGCTGGCAGGGGTTGACCTTGCGCCTTTCTGTACACAAAGGATGTGCATCACACCCCTGAGCCACAGTCCTTCCCCTGAAGCCTCCTGGGGAAGGGAACATGATGTGATCCCATAAAGCCAATCCAGGGTCTGCCATTTTCCCTTGGGGTGTGTGTGAGTCATCATCCAAGGGTGCCCCTCTGCTCTTCTGGCCTGTTTGCCTGCCTGCCTATCTGTTGCTCCTTCTGCTTTCAGTTGCCCTTGAAATGGGGCTGTAGGTGCAATCCTGCACCCGGAGGTATACAGGGGTGATCTGCTAGTGGAATACTAAATAAAATAAGTTACAAAGTCACTCCTAAGTCCTCCTGGATTTTACCATTTAAATCTCTGCTGTGGAGGGATTGAATTGAAGGTACAAAACCAGACTGCTAAGCAAACACTCGAAAAGGCTTGCATGAAATATTATCAATGTGTCGCTAAACCAGGTGAATTACTTGAATCAACAGTTTCAAGAAAACCGCACACCTAACCCTTTGCATCAACTTCTATTAGACTCTGTAACAAAGAGTAAAGTGCTGCCTGCACAACTTTAGGTCTCCAGACAGCCCACCCCACGCCCTTCTAATCGACTCTAACTTTCCAACAGGTCTCTCCACATCCTTGGCCAATCATATGCCTTATATGTTAAATTAAATTCCATATTTAACACTGCCTAAGGGAGTTCTATAATGCTCTTAGCCAATAGGAATAGCAAGTCATGAATTCCCTCCTGCGTTCCTCAATGCCTGCGTTGGCTCGGTCATGTCATGAGAATGGATGATGGCCGGATCCCAAAGGATCTCCTCTATGGAGAACTCGTGCAAGGAAAGCGCCCTACAGGTAGACCACAGCTGCGATACAAGGACATCTGCAAGAGGGATCTGAAGGCCTTAGGAGTGGACCTCAACAGGTGGGAAACCCTGGCCTCTGAGCGGCCCGCTTGGAGGCAGGCTGTGCAGCATGGCCTTTCCCAGTTTGAAGAGACACTTGGCCAACAGTCTGAGACAAAGAGGCAAAGAAGGAAGGCCCATAGCCAGGGAGACAGACCAGGGACAGACTGCACTTGCTCCCGGTGTGGAAGGGACTGTCACTCCCGAATTGGCCTTTTCAGCCACACTAGATGCTGTTCCAGAACCACCTCTCAGAGCGCGATACCAGAGTCTTTCGAGACTGAAGGTTGCCAACCAATTCCCTCCATCTTTCCAAGCTTCAGCCCAAACTGAGTTCATTTTATGGGCACAATACTGATTTCTGCATCTACAGACCACACACGACAGTACAACACAACACATTGTTGGCTAGCTGCTACATCTCTCCTCCTCCATCCTTATCCCTCTGATGGCACCCAAAACATGTCCCTTGAGGTGGCCTTTTCTGCAATGGAGAAACAAACTGTTGTTGTAGAGAGATGCATGCACACATCAACCTTCCCTTTTATTCTTACATCTTCTTGTACTTAAGAGCAGCAGTTCCCAGCCCTTGACTGATGTGGCTACTCTTTGCCCTCTGAAAGATGCCGGTCACACTTCTCAAACAGAAGCACGAGGTCTTGTGATACAGGTGGGATTTGAGCCTGACAATCCGAAATCCATCTCTAGCAGGCCTCAATGCCAGGTTAAGTACACAAACATGGCAAGTCCAACCCACCCACGCCCACCTGTGATGCCACAATTCCCAGATGCCAAGAATCTCTTGCTGACCAGAACGGCACAGTAATTGACACACAAACAAAGCCAATTAAACAGCGACTGCGCCATCTTGATCCTGCAAAATGACAGGGTGTTCCTTCATCCTTGAACCAACTGCAGTTGAACAAAGGCATTCAGCAAGTCAGCATGTGGGACTCCCACCCAGTGAATTAGGGCGCAAAACCCATTTTACAGTAGATGGCCACGCTCAAGCATCTAAAAGGACATCAAGTGGCCTAATACTGAATCAGACCATTGAGTTAGCTAACCCAACAGCTGCTCACCAAGACCTCAGTCAGGGATCCTTCAATCTTTCCAATCCAAGAGACCAGGAGTTGACCTGGGAATACTTCTGTGTACACGGCATGTGCTTTACCACAGCACATCGGCTATGTGCCCATACTTTGGTCATGCCCATGAATCCTTCCATACATTTACACTGCAAATGTAAGTGGAAGACACATTCCTAGACCATCACAAGAAGCGCTTAACTGAGAGAGAGGCAAGCTCCCACCTAGTCACTCACCAGAGATGCTAGGTAGTCACTGATTGAGCCCAACTGCTTAATTCAGAAGGACATCAGCTTATCATTCTCTTGAGTCACTTGCACGGAAAAATTCCAAAAAAAAATCAGCCACTCCTGATTCTACTTGTCCGAGCGTGGGCTCAGAGCGTGGGCTTCTACTTATGAGCGTGGGCTATCAAAGAGAAGCCAGAGTAACGACAGAAAATGTCTAGCCTCATGCAGCTCTCTCGGTCATCAAACAGCCCATGCTAGATTCAGCCCAAGACCTCCTGGTGCCTTAGGCACCATGCCAAAGCTGGCAATGAGCCAGCCTCTGCTCTTTCCACTTCCGGGCAGTGCAGAGCAGGACAGGAAGTGCAGAGGAGAGGACAAAGGTGGGCCAGAGCATCTCCCTTTCCCTTCGGGAGCTGCAGAGGCAAGTGGATAGATGGAGGCAATCTGTTTCCTGAGGCGACTGCCTCAGTTGGCCTCATAGATGGGCCAACCCTGGGTAGTGATATATTTATGGTTTGTGTTTCAGCGCAACCGAGCGCCCTTTGGGGACAGGGAATCATTTGATTTCTTTTACTACACAAACCTTTGTGAACTACTCTTGTTGAAAAGAGGTATATATATACTCTTAATGATGATGATGATGATGATGAACTGTTTATTTTGTCTGCTCACAGGAGTTATGGAGGGTGGGTGGCTGTGGGGGGACAACCGAGAAGCAGCATTTGCATGTTTGTCCCAATTAGGAACAAAGGTGATTACATATTTGGGCTGGCAGCATCTTGCCTTCCAATTTGAAGGGGGTGGGTGGGTGGATGTGGGTAGACAGCGAAGGAGGGAACAAGGCTTTAGTAATCCCTGCAATTTTCTAAGCATTTAAAACTGTTAATCCCTTGATCTCATTGTAAAGGATTAAAGCCCTTCTTACTTTTTGCCACTAAATTAAAAAAAAAATAAGAGGAAGTTTTTAGCCAAAAAGCCAAACACACCTCAAAGTTTCCTGTAAGTCAACATCTTCAAGAGAAACTTGTCACAGTGAAGAAGCCCTTATTTGGTTATACTTTCAAGTACGCTCTTTCACTCTTCTATGCAAAGGCATGTCCGCCCGCAACTTTCCATAACTCCAGGCTTGGGCTCTGGGGGCATCTTCAGATGCACAGGAAACGTCTCTAGAAGGGGCAGCCCCCTCTTCAGTGGGACGGCTGTGCACTGTAAAGCAGGATGCGGTCAATGAAGTCTGCTCAGCCAGGGCCAGTCCTGCAGTGGTTCTTGGTAGTGACGGTGGTGGCGGACGACAATGACATATCATTTGGCTGCATACCAGCTGAACTGTCAGGGCTCCTCAAAAGGATCTTGGGAGCTGACTTGTGGACAGTGTCCTAGCAGTTCTCTGCCTGCCCTCCTTGCGGTTCCCAGAGATCCATGGGGAAGGGCACATTTATTCAGCCAACTGATGCCAACCACAGTGGCACTATGAAGGAGAGGTGGCTGCAGTGATCACGTCTTGCCGGCACTGTGTTGGAAGATCTGCACTGACTTCCCGTTGGCTCCTAGGAGCAATTCTAGATGTTGGCACTTACCGATAAAGGTTGTCCAAAAGACCAGAAATAGGGGGGTCCTATTGGAAAGAGGCCAATCTTGCTGGTGGCAATCCATCTTTACATCTTCCTCCCAGGGAGATTCACTTGGCGCCTTATCATTGAGGCACCAGGCTAAGACTGCCTTGTTCACTGGAGCTTTCATTGATCAAGGTTGTTTTTTTTTCCTTGACTTTCTTCTGCTGCTTCCTTCCTGTGTGGCTGGTTTTATTAACAGGCACGGCTGTTTTGCTGCAGTGGGGCTTATTCTTCTGGATTAATGCAATTTTACTTTGCGTCCTTGAGGGATTTTTATAGAGGCAGGATGCAATATTTTGGTTTTAATCTATCCGTTTGCAGGGCAGACGTAGGATTGCTGTGGGAGGGCAGGACATAGTGGCTTAAAGCTCGGAGTGTGTGAACTGCAGGGGTTAGAGACGCAGTTCGAACTGGTTATTTGGGGGATGACACATAATGTGCAAGCATGTACTCTGAGCTGTGAATTACCTTCCTCCACCTCCTTAAATTACTGGAATTTGGCAAACACACATACCAGCAAAGCTCTTGGGCCAAAAAGTGGGGGAGCAGACACATCCAATACTGTGCCCACAAGGAATTCCTGCCATACACAAGGTAGCATGAGAACCTCACTAACGTCACTGGGATGTTTTCTGAGAAGAAAATATGCCCAGGGAATGCACTCAGCGCTCCCTAGCACTGCAGGGACCCAGCATTTCGCCATGATCCAGTCCCAGATCTTGGTCTGAAGGTACATGACACAGCAACTGCACTGAAGCTGAGCAGGGATGGACGACCCCCTGCAAACACCATTGGATGTGGCCCCAAGTTCAGTCAGAGGAAGGCCAGGGAGACACTGAACTAAATGAAGTTTCACCTCCAGGGAATCTAGGATTTTCACTGTCAAAACCAGCCTTAATTTACCCAGAAATCTACTGTGGGAAACAAGCTCAGGCACCCAGGAGGTCCAACCTTAAAGGGTGACAGTATTAAGGAGGCACAGAGGCTGCCTGAGAAAAGAATTTGCAAACCATGTTGCTGAAACATTGTTTTGCTACCTTGAAGTGCCTTTGATGTTCCTCCCAGGCAGGGCCTTCAACATTCAGTGGCACATAAAGTTTAAAATAGTAATCATAGTAATTAGGCATGTGCCTAGTGCTCTCAGATGTTCAAAGTACTTTGTGTGCATTATCTTGTAGTCCTTCAACAACTCGGCCCCGTCAGTGGGGAGTTTCTGCAATGGTTCCTATCTGCCAACAAGGCAGGGGATATGCACATCACAGCTTTACTGAAAACTTGCACTCCTTTCTGAGAGACCTCAGTAGGGATATCAAGAGCCTCTCCCCCAGAACTTCCTGCACCCAGACGAGACCTGTTGCATCTCTGCATCTCTGTTGCATCTCTGCATCTTCTGGGTATGCTTCCTTCTAGTCCACCCAGATCAGCGACTCATTCAGGCACCCAAAGGACTAGTCACTGCCATTGCCTAAAATACTTATTTTTCAAATACGCAGGACTGAAGTTTTAATTCAAAATTTGGAAAGAGGCACCCCTCAGTTAGAAGAAATCTGAGAGCTCCACAGAGTCATCAAGAGACACCCCCACCCCCCCAAGGATGAGAGATAAAACTCCCACGGAATTCATGGTGACAGCTTTTCGGAAGCCCTCCTTCATTGCCACATCATCTCTCAGCAACTGACTCCAAAAAGGCCACATGGATTTGAAAGATGCTTCTGTCAATTAATAAGAATTTCACCTTTCCACTTACGTGCCCAAGGTGGAAAACAATTAGGTTAAGCTCATACAGTTAAAAACCAGTTTAAAAAAAAACAAAACAGCATAAACTACAATCCAACCACAGATGGCCATTCCCCAACCCTCCCCCTACAAAATAGTTAATGAGTCAGATCAAACATCCGTCCAAACAAAAATAGAGGAGTCAAGAAGCCAATGAGGGGGATTGCTGGCCAGTTCAATTGCCCTGGGAAGGGATTTCTGTTATTTGAATGCCACCACAGAGATGGTTCCTTCCTGCATTCTTACCAGATGCAACCCAGATAGAGGCTGGATGTGCAAGAAAGCTCCCCCTCCCATTAATATCCAAGGGGAAGGGGGACGATATGGGAGGAGACAGGCCTTTAGGGCTTTAAAGGTGACAAACAGAACCTTGAATCAAGCACCAAAATACGCAGTGCAGAAGTGAAGACGTCTCATGTGCTGAGGAACCCGCCCCTACCAGAAGTTTTGCTGTGGCACCAGCTGAAGCTTCCAGACAACTTTCTAAGACAACCTTAAGGGGAGTGCATGAAAATGGCACAAGGTCCAGCTAGCTACAGCATGTGTCACCACAGTTTCTGGGTGTCCACCTTGAGAGCATTGTGCACACAGAAGAAAGCAGGACTACAACCGACGGATCACAATGACGCTGGTAGGTGCAACCTACTCAAAATGTCATGGAATGAACCGGAGCACTTCAATCACTTTGCGGAAAGGAAGAGCTCCTCTCCAAGTTTTGCTTGCATTCACCCTGAAGTTTATAAGCCTAGTAGGGACATATTTTCTAACAGACAACAAAATTCCCCATGCAAACAATACTTCTGCCATCTGTCCATAGAAGAGGAAAAACTGAACAAGCAGTTGTAACCAAATTAATCTTCAGCATAAACCAAATGCATCATCACATTACAATTACAACATCCTCTTTTTACTCACAGCCTAGAGAATTACATAACCTAAGGAAGTTCACACACAAGTCAAACATTTGCACATTGAAATCTAAGATAAAACAATAAGTCTCGTTTCCTGAAAATAACTGACTTGTATGTTGCTAAATTACATAATTCTACACTCCACGTCAGCTGATAGTTTTTACAACGCCCTCACAGAACCAACCTTTTAGCAGCCAAATCTACTTTTTTAAAATCCAGGTGGTATGACCAGCAGAAGTGTCAGCTAGCTGTGACAAGGTAGTAGACAGTCGGATAATAATAAATATTATTATTATTATTATTAACAGTATTTATATCCCACTTTTCAACAAAAGTTCACAAAGCGGTTTACAGAGAAAAATCAATGGATGGATAACAGAATAACAAACTGTAAAACTAATCAGTGCATTTACATCAAACCCAAAAGCTGGACACCATGAGACAATCCTACATTTTATGGGACAGAAAGTCCTAGTGCCCCCAAAAAACTACAAGCTTTTGTGTTTATTAAATTCTCTTACAGGTGTTGGAGTCCCACAAGGAGAGTCCCATAAGAGAATTTAATAAACACAAAAACTTTGTAGTTTTTTTAAAAAAAAACAACTACAGTTTCCAGTGTTCGCCAGAGGAAAATAGGTACTCTAGCTTTATATTAACCAACTCAAGACTTAATGCTGTGGAGCGAGTAACATGGAAGAACCAGCTTCAGGGGTTTGGTATCAAACCCTGCCAGAAATTTTTGGAAAAATAACTTGCAAGCACACAATTACCTATCCAGAAAGCACCATTAGCAGAGCCATAAACATTCATAATTTGAAAACTGAACACTAGAGCTCAGGTAGTTGGAAGGCATAAAACAGTATCATAAAGGTTCAATGGATGACTGGTAAATAGCATTCCTGGATCCTTGAACCTGCAATGACTTACTAGACTCTGGCAGCCCAATCCTATCCACACTTTCCTGGGAGTAAGCCCCATTGACTCTAATGGGACTTTCTTCTGAGTAGACAAGCATAGGATTGGACTGTCAGTCAAATCAGGAGCCCACAGCACATGACACTGCATCAATTATAAATTTTTAACCTTATAAATCATATATTCCCACTCATCATTTTTTTCTTATAAATAAAAGCTGCCTCTCAGTCCATGTTGATAGCTGGTCGCAATTCAATTTTCATACACATATGTAATCTATGTGTACTGTATATGGCAGACTTCAAGATAATCGTATTCAATTCATATTTTAAACCAACATTTGGTTTATGATTTTTAAGGAAAAATGATGATTTTTATGGAAGTGATTTTTAAGGAAAATGAAATGATTTTCAAGGAAAAAGGAAAACACACGTTTTCAAAATTCAAATGGGATTTTAATTCTTGTCTTATCAATTTTTAACCAACCCCCTAAATACTAACGGTTTCCAAACTCAGAACACACTAGCAAAATGTACAATACCATACAGTTCTTTTGTCTGACACAATATAGTGTATTTTGAGAACTGAATTTTGGAATGCATGTATTGTGCCAGACAAATTAGCACAAGACTCAGGCAACTGCTAGCATTAGACACTGTACTAGTAAATAACTGGAAATCAGTTATTAAAGAAATAAAGAAATCAGGAGGGCTGGAAGAGATGCAGTTTTAAAAGGAAAGCGTGTTTAACTGCTCTCCATTCGGTGAGATGGTCGGCCACAACACCACCATGCTAAACTTGACCCTTCTCCCTCTGCTGTAAGAAATTGCTCCTCTGCCTCTAGATTGAAAAGGTTTTGCAACTGAGCAGTCAAATGAATCCAGGCAGCAAGCACACACCGCTGGACTTTCTCTTGCTCCTCCAGCAGCCTTTTCTGTTGGCCCTCCCTTTATTTGGGTAAAGATCAGAACACAACTTACAGCAGGTTGGACATCTGAATGGAGAGAGGCATCTGTAAAGATTAAACACAAAACAAAAAAACCTACAAGCCCGAAGAGACGCACAAAGCAAAAGCAGCAACTAAAGAAAGAAAGAGCTCCACTAACCCCAAATCCCACTGGCCACAAGAGGACGGCTGCTGGTAGGAAGCTGGAAATTAATACAGTGAGAAGAGACCTGACAAAGCAAAGGGACGGTGACTGACAGACGCATCTGCTCAGCTCCAGGGTCGCGGCCGCTGACCAGAGGCAGGATGGGTCTTTTTTTAGCATCAGCACCATTGTTCGTAGTGTCAGGAAACTTGAGTCCTCGATCAGCCCTTGATCAGCTGGAAAAGTGACAATACCTCCCTGATCAGGGCTGATTACAAACACTTAAACTGTAGTTGATTCCCCCCCCCCCCCAAAAAAAAAATAAATCAAGGGAGGGTTGTCGCCCATTCCTTATTTTAAGGACTGTTCTTAAGGTGGCTCTCTCCGCATGCAATTCTGCAGTTGCAGAAGGTATTGCTGTCTGTTGCTGCCTGATAGATCAAATATCAGTTTAGATTAATAGTGCTTGTTTACTGTCTTGAAAAAAAGGACTAGGTGATGAACGATGGCTGAACTTCTTGACTGCAAACTGCTGCAATCCAAGGACCAGGACAACTCAAACCAATCGAGGGAGAACGAAAACTGGAGTTCCTGGGAAGATGGGCAAGGGTCAGAGATCAAGAGCACCTGCTTTGCGTGAGAACAGGTCCAGGTCCAATTCCTGCTATCTCCAGGAAAGGATCGCCTGAAATTCAGAAGAGCCTGAGCAGACAAGGGGGGACCAAGGGCCTGACTTTGTAGAAAGCAACTTCCTACAAAAGACAGGGGGTTACCAGTACATTCTCAGTTGTATTGAACAGTATTAACAACTGTACTGGGAGGTTTTGCTTCTTGGCTTGCTAGCTACAGCTTCTGTAGGCAAGAGCTGTCCTGACGATAGCACGGATCCAAAGAACCACAACTAGTTCTGCACACCCAAGGAGGGCTTGGACATGCCAGTCTCAAACCGGCACCTCCCATTCCACATGGCAAATCTGTTCTTAAGAACCGAAGGGAGCTCTGGATGCGCCCAATAGACTGTTTGACTTGGTTTTCCCTTCGAACCGCCAACTCACGTGCCGTACTGCAAACCATTCTGGGGAGTTCCATAAATGGTTTGCAACACGGCACGTGAGTTGGCTGTTCAAAGGGAAACCAAGTCAAACAGTCTACTAGGCATGCCCAAAGCCCTGGACACACCTACCACAGTCCTCTGGATCCTGGCCAATACGTACAGGCATCGCTCTCCATCGTAAATAGACGAATGACCGACTATATTTAGCCTGGTTTCCAGCTTAAAAACAAAGTAAGGCAAGATAAGGCTGAATTTACCTATATCGGGTATCAACACGTGAGCAAGCACAGTCGAGATAACTGAATGCTTTGGACATACTGCACAACAAAATACTGGGCAACTCCGTGCATTTGCCTGGTCAGGTATTGGCTCCCATCAGAGAGAAAAAAATGGAACCCCTTCTTTGGAGCTGGAGGAAAGCTGAAGCTTGCTATAGTAAGCAGGTGGGGCTGTGGTCTGCTTCCATCATTTCATTACTTTGCTTCTTCCGGTTTCTCCCAGTGATTCTGCTCAGAGTGGGTGGGGCTACAGCAGCAAGCAGCCCCCACCCATTCCTGCAACAAGAGATATTGCAGTGCATTGGCAGGGCTGCGGCAAAGCTTCTGCGATGTGAATCAACAAAAGATTCTTGGGAATTGATTCACTCCAGTCTAGTGGTTCCCAAACTTTTAATCATCGGGACCCACCTAAACAAATAGTGTCACTTCACCAGCCACTCAAGCCTCTGGCTATAATGGTGATTAGGCAGCAGTGCTCCCCAGAAGTAGCAGGTTGTTTAACCCTTGATGCACATAGCCTCATCTGCCCTGTCAGTTTGGCAAGCCACAAAAAATTGGGTCGTGACACACTGATGGACCAGGGACCCACAATTTGGGAACCGCTGTTCTAGTTTATCCCACAAGGGAACTTCTGAATAGGAGACATGGCTCTCCCTCTATGCTCTGTTAACTTTCCAACAACACTGCAAGGTAGGTCAGGCAGAGATGTGCAACACTCTGATCCAAGGTCATAGTGGTTCCACTGTGGTCCAAAGTCCACACTCTGGTCCAAGGTCACAGTGGTTCCAAAAAACTTCCCCGTACTCACAAATAATGAGGCCTCTCTTCATTCCACACTGCTTGAAGTGCACATTAAAACGTGGCCTGCTGCATATATATGAATGCATGATGATATCTCCTGCCATGTTTATTAGCCTGTCTAACTTAAAAGTCCACACAGACGGGCAATGCCTTGCCCAGCCTCTTGTCTTTCTCCACTGTCCCAGATCCCCCATGTCTGGAGTTTCCAGACTGCTTGCATGTGGAGCTATCACATGACATGGCCCTTCCCAAATGATTTTGCACACATGTATGAAAACTGGGTTACCCCAGGGCAGCTGGACCACCCCTTTTGCTCATTAATCTTTTCCCTGAGATCCCCACTACATATTTCTTATTAGAGAAGTTAAAATATAACCATGTGTCCCAAGCACCAATTATGTACTGTGCTCCATTTATATTTTAGATCTCTCCACAGTGATGAAAGCTGAACAGACACAAAGTATAATCCAGTGCCCAGGTCCCAAAGAGAGTGATGGGTTGATAGCGGGAAGAGTCCCTAGGCTGGATCTGCAAGGCTTTCATTCAAGCCCGTTTGTTACACGTTTTGTCGTAAGCCGAAGTGGGAAAGTTTAACATTGCACCACTTCCAGTGTGACAGTGCTGCGTCCTGTCCTTGAGGTGAAAGTCAGGCCACTACCTTCAAAATGCCATTTTTAAAAGCTTGGGCTTTTGGCGGTTTCATTTTCAAATGAGCTTAGTCCAAAACAGATACACATTCCACGGATTTCCCGTCCCAAGATTTAGCCAAGAATAACACAAACATTATGCAACCAGAGATCTGCAGCCAAAGGTCCGGCTGAGTACGCAGAATTATTACCCATGTGCAACATTTCAGTTCACCCTGCCCCTTGAAGTCCTGGGCTCACCAGTCCACAAGCTGTTTGCCTCCTTGCATCAATCCCTCCATCTCTCCAAGTCCAGTCTGAAATTTCCTGAACCGCCCCCTGTTCTTTTGTAGCCAGGGCACCTCCTTTGACCCATCTCCTGCTTAGTTCCTCAGCCTTTCCATTGCTGTTCTTGCCAGCAACACCTCTCCTGTCCCAAGGTCCAGCCTTCTCCCCTCACAGCAACTGTGTGGATGACCAAAGGTGCTGCGATCACCCTCTTCCCTTTCCGCTGTTGGTGTGGCGAACGTCCTAAATTCTCATAGCAGCTCCAGCCAATGGCACCCAGTGGTCTTTGAAAGTTACAAGGCTGCAGGATTTAAGTCTATTCTTTAAGATGTTATGTAGTTAGAGAAGGGTAAGTCTACAGGAACTTAATCCATGACACGCCATGCCTGCTGCCCCAGTTGCCTTCCAAGAGGTGTTTTGTTCTCCTGTCTGCCAAGTGGCTGATTCTTCCCAAGCTAGTCTTTTCTTCCTCTATGCTTCTGAAGGGACAGAACTGGCTTTTGCGTCACAGAGCTTGCATAATAGTTGTTTAGATAACAGTACCTGGAGCAGAATCTTCAGTAAATAGCAGCAAAGGTAATCAGCCAGTTCATCTGTGTGAATTTTATGATGCACCTGCTCTAATAGACCCCAACAGGATATGACTCGCGTTTAACATTATCCACGTAATGGTACCACGCTAAGCGGCAAATTGACTCCGGGGATCAATGCTTCAGCCTCCTTTCCGGGAGAGCGGTTTCAACCACACTCTGAGAGGCAGCCCCAAGAACCGTTGCGTCAGGAGTGGCTTGGGATAGGATGGCCCAACACAGATGCGGTTTCCAACCCATCCTGGTTCACCAAGTAACTCCCCGTATTCCCTAAACAGTAGGGAGTTCCTTTTGTACAGGTCCCATTTCCTAGCGAGTAGAGAATACTGGAGACATGGGGTGTCTTTCAGATATTTGTTTATTGACAACTGTACAAATTGAGCTCAAAAGAGACAGGCAAAGAGACAGTGCTAGCCTGTAAAAAGAAACATTTTCCCAAAAGCAGCAGCATACACTTGGCCTTCCTCTAGCAGCAAAACTCAGACTTTTGTGGTCACCTCTGAAGACTACATTGACTTCCAAACCTGTAGTTGGGGTATAAACAGGTGCTAGCAGCTACCACCTATCTCTGCTATGAAAGCAATATCTTTAGCAATCAGCTAAAGAAAAGCTTACAGATCAGGGTTTGGTGTCATTTTTTTTTTTAAAACCTCTGCTACGTATATCTGGACTGCTTCTTTCACCATCAATTCAACTGGTTTCTTCTCAAGAAGTTATTGAAAACTCAGCTTAGTTTCTCTTACTTTCCCTTCACAAAATGTGCCTTTTCTTGATGGATCTTTGGCATGCTCTCTCCCCAAATCCCTTTTCCCACATGTGTTGCACTAAAAAGATTGCCAGCTACAGGTATTTTGGCAGGGCACCTAGTCTAGCGATAGCTGTGGTGTTAGTGGTGGTGATGAAGCAGCTCATATCCTCACTTGCTTGCCACTGATGGAGAATGACAGTGGCACAAATTCATGCTTGGGTGCACATGCTGACTAGCAGTTGACATACAATTGACCTGGCTGCTGGGGTGGAAGAGCAGATCACAGGGCTTGGCTGTACATCAACACACAGCTAGCATTGAATTGATCCATGGATTTGTGCCCACTGTCCCTATAACTCAAAACACAAAGAATGAGGAGAGAGGAAGCTATCAGACAGAAGGTAACTTTGCAGGGTCACATCAGAATAAAACATTACCGTTGCTGCTCTTGAATCACTTAAGTGTGATTCTCTGCACGAGCCTTGTGGGAGCAGCAAAATTCGCCTTTATACATTTCATTTTTATCCTACCTTTTTCTCCAAGGCAGCATGCATGGCTTCCTCCTCCCCAACTCTATCCTCACAACAACCTTGTGAGGTAGGCTAGGCTGAGAGACACTGCGACTGACCCAGGTGGGTCACCCAGTGAGCTTCGTAACTAACTTGTGAATTTCAACCTGTAATTTGAACCTGGACACTCATGGTCCCATTTCAAACACTCCACCGCACTGATCTCAAAGTCCCATACACAGCCAATCAATCAGCCAATATTCAGAGGGATGTCACCTCTGACCCTGGTCGGTCCATTAAGCTATCAATGCCTACACATTTACGGAGGGCGGCTCCATCAACCAGTATGTTACTCTGGTCTTTTCAAAGGAAAAGCAGCATACAAGTATGTTCATATAAATGAACTACCTTGCTTCACTGTGTCCGTGTAACAACAACAGCCCTGCAAAAGAAAGCTTGGGGAGGGGTGAACAAAAGTACCTTCAACACACCTGCTCCTCTTGGTTGTCTCTTTCCCTCTCCCCCACCTGGTTCACCTAAATGCAGCTCTTTGTTTTGAGGCTCTTTGTTTTGAGGCTTTGTTTTGTCATTTCAAAATACAGTTTCTCCCCTTTTCCTCCTCCCTCTACCCATGATAAAAAAACAGACCACATTAAAGGATCCTAAGTCCTTTCCTGCTCCATGCAACTGAAGACCACAGCTCTCGGCTTAGGGTGGGCTGCAAAGTAAAACAATTCAGTAAGAGATGAAGGAGCTTCCACTCATTTACTTCTGGGTCGTTTCTGCTGTGGCCACTTGCCCCATTGTCTTTGTTTCCCAACACCTTTTGTTTCCCAACCCTCATATGTTGTTTCCCAACATGCCATCCCTGGATTTATGACCACAACTTCCTGCTCATATTTGAACTGGAGTTTTAAGACTTGGGCTGGGGTGAAGATTCAAATGAAGACAGGCAATTAATTCCTCAGTCTCCATCTCCCCAAGAACACCAGGCAGTCTGGATCTTTCAGTTCCAACCTAATAGGTTCAGGGGAGCATAAGAAGAAGGGTAGAGGAGACAAAAGAGGGACAATGACGTTGACAAACCTGGTGGCAATGGTGGCAGTAGCAGAGACCACTTCATAGCAGCACTCTGGAGTCCATCAACCTGATCAACCCTCCAGTACTAGGCAGTGGGCTGAACAGAGCTATGGTTTGCAAACAGAAGGTGACTGGCCCTTGTGTGTGTCATGAAAAGGATGCAGGTTAATGTCCACCACCTCTAGTTTTTTTTAAAAAAAAGAGTAGCAGAGCTGCAAAGATCCCTCTCTGCATGACATTTTGGAGAGTTGTCCCCAGTTAAAGCAGACAGCACTAAGCCAGAAGGACTCATGATTAGACTTAGCAGAGGGTAGCTGTGTGATCAAGAAGTACATGGGCACCTTATATGGCTAGGGTGCCAAATGGAAACACAGGCTTTATTTACACAGAACCAGCTTGGCTGGCATCCAATTTGTGCCAATCTGGAGAATGCCAGGCTGCAACTAGAGTCTGGACATTTAAGAGAGAACCACCACCTTCTCAAGACCCAAACTGAAGGTTTTTTTGCCAGGTCCTCTCCCTTTCGGAGATTAGATGGCTGGTTATGGGAAAGAGAGCGCCCAAACTATGGAACTCCCTATCAACACATGCCTCCTTGGTGCCACCACTTACCTTTGAGACCACCAGGAAAGCCAGTCCTGTTCTTACATGCCTTTAGTGTAATTTGGTTATCTGCCAATTTTATTGCCTTATGTTTTATCTGCTTTTTTTTTAAAGCATTGCTGTTTGACTGTTTTTGTTGCTATATTTTTATTTTAAGCCACTCCAGCACTCCTGCAAAACGGGTAGAAACATCTTAAGCAAAACAAGCAAACAGGTGGCCGATATTTCTTTCCATAGTGCTATTTGTGCAGTTTCTGCAGAGATGTTAGAAACAAGGAACTGAATACATGAAGATCATTGTCAGCGCTAACAGGTTAACAAAAGGGGCATTTCCTAGCCCTGCCTCCTAATGACCTTACACAAAGTGTATCGGGGTGAGGGGGTAAGCCATGGCCTAAGGATCACAGTAGGGTCTTGTCCTGCAAGGCATGGCACACAGTAATTACACTGTCACCATGTGCCAGGACAAGAAGTCTCTAAAGGCTCAAACAGGATCTGCTTTTGACCTGACTAAGATTTCAGACAATATGGGGTCAAATCAATAAGTACAACTTCAGACTGCAGGTGGGGGGGGGGAGAGAATTGTGTGATTGACTTTCTCCCACCAAATAAGATTTAAAGCACGGCAAACTAGCACCCTGCAGTCTGCAAACTAGCACCCTGAAAACTAGCAGGGGGGAACACTAGGCTAGAACCCCAACATCTTAATTTCTTATTTACCCCTGCTAATTGGGTAAGATGCACTTTTTCAAGTGGGTGCTCCTTTTTTTTTTTTTTAGCAGGGGGAGAGTAACTGGCCCACCTCACCCCAGCACTGTCTGTTCTAGTGGCTGTCTGCTGGTATTCATTTGCATCTTTTTAGATTGTGAGCCCTTTTGGGACAGGGAGCCATTTAGTTATTTGATTTTTCTCTGTAAACTGCTCTGTGAACTTTTAGTTGAAATGTGGTATATAAATACTGTTAATAATAATATGAGCAAGGAGGACATTTGTGTAGGTGTGGGCAGAAACCATCCACTCCACCTGCAATCTGAAGATACCCAGTTCAGGAAGAGCTGAGCCCAGATAGGACTTGTACTGATTTGTAGTTGAATAGGGACATGACAACTTCCCCATACCAGTACAAGGGGGAAGGACCTTTCTAGCCCTCTCCAATGAGATAAGAGTCTCTGAAATGCAATCATCACAGTGCCAAAAGTCAAGAATGGGAGGGGCCCTGGACAAACCCCACCAACTACAGTGATTGCGCTATGCAGAACAAACCAGAGAGTTTCGGCCTGCAAGCAGTGCCACATGCTGTGGGGGCAAAAATTGCACCAACCTGACTTGGAAGACTATTCCTTCTCAGCCCCAAGTATAGCCGTCGAGGTCCACCCGCGCAAGGGATTGGTTTCAGCAATTTTGCCTCAACGTTGGAAGCAGTACCTGTAGAACAAATTACAACTCCAGGCAAGGATTTGTTTATCGCCCTCGCTCAGCCCAGGATACTTGCCACCCATCTCTCACACACCCGCCAGGTGGGCAGGTGCAGGCACCCGCATGCATCAAGAGGTCTCGAAGAAGCTCTGCTTTGGGTCCCCCTGCTGACAGAGGTAAGGCAGGTGGTGACCAGAGATGGAGGCTTCTCTGTTGTGGGACCCACCTGTGGAACTTCCACCTAGCAGCTGCTATCCAGGGTGTCAGGCAAAACAGAGTCTTTCCCAGCCCTACCTGGGGACGCTGCCAGGGACTGAACCTGCTGGGACCTTCGAAGAACAAGGGATGTGTGCTACCACTGAGAGTTAGTCACCTTTTCTTTTCTTTGCTAAAAGAAACTTTAAATTTCAAACCCTATTGTTCCAAAAAGTAAACCACATAAAATCTTCTACCATTTCATTGTTGGCAACCTTCAGTCTGGAAAGACTCTGGTATCGCGCTCTGAATGGTGGTTCTGGCACAGCGTCTAGTGTGGCTGAAAAGGCCAATTCGGGAGTGACAATCCCTTCCACACTGGGAGCAAGTGCAGTCTGTCCCTGGTCTGTCTCCCTGGCTATGGGCCTTCCTTCTTTGCCTCTTTGCCTCAGACTGTTGGCCAAGTGTCTCTTCAAACTGGGAAAGGCCATGCTGCACAGCCTACCTCCAAGCGGGCCACTCAGAGGCCAAGGTTTCCCACCAGTTGAGGTCCACTCCTAAGGCTTTCAGATCCCTCTTGCAGATGTCCTTGTATCGCAGCTGTGGTCTACCTGTAGGGCGCTTTCCTTGCACGAGTTCTCCATTTACACTGACTCTTACTTAGAAACAAAAATCATTGGCCCAGAAGTGACTGAGGTTTGACAATTAACTTGACAGTTTCTGTTAAAACAGCTAAGTGTCTCCTCTGTGTACTATACATTAATGATTGATTTCACCCAAACATCTCATCTCAAATTAACGGAAGGGTTCTTGTGTACAAGTCACTTCTTCACTATTGGCTTTTTTTGCTGGTGGAGTTCTGCATTTTTTAGATTGCAAGACCTTACGGGATAGTTATTTGATGTTCTCTGTAAACCACTTTGTGAATTTTGTTGTTGTTAAAGCAGCATAAAAACATTCTACAAAGAAGTCAGCCATAAGCAAGGAGGAACCAGAGAGAGATTGGAACTGAATAGCACCACAGCTAATCCTACAGATGTTTTCTGTACACCTCCTCCCTTCCTTCAGAGAAACAAACCCAGACATTTTTTAACATGACACACCAGAAGAAGTCATATTTTCAGAACGCTCTCAGTGATGGAGGTCTGCTGGAGGCCCCTCCTCCCCTAGAAAGCTGCCTTACAAATCAGGAGCGCCAAAGAGCCGCAAGGGTGAACTTGACAAAACGCAGGAATGCACACAGCCGGCCACTTGCGAGGAGTCCTGCGAGAGGAGCCACTGAGCCGGCTCTGCGTGTCGCCACGCACGTTACAGGCACTGTTGAGAACTACAGATGAAGATGAAGGGAAGGGAAGCCAGACAGAGCCACATGCATCAACATCCATTGCCAAAGGTTCTTAAACACCACATACACACACCCACACAGGAATGTTAGGGGTTTGGCACCTTGTTTCACAGTTGCAAGAGGGAGGGAAAGAGACACATTTGCTTGTCATATGAACAGAACCAGCTCCACTCCACAAAGCCTCCAAGGAGTAAGACGTTTTCAAACCCCAAGTTTTGCCTGATGTGCTATGATTTTTTTCCCCCAGACTCGGCAACTTAAGCCATTTCTGCCCAACGTTGCATATACACAACAGGGACCAAATATGTGCAGTTGTGGGCCAGGCAAACATGGGTTAAGAATCTTTCCTTCCCAGCCCTCAGAATCCTAGCACTTTGTTCGATTCCGCTATAATCAAAAGCTTTGGAGGACACTAATAAGCTCATTCTTATTCTCTCTCTTCTCCCTCTGTCTAGACATTTTAAAAAAAAATGGATAATCTAGTCCAACTTTCCCCACGCAAGCCAGAGCACCCAGGTCTCTAAGCCCTACCTTACAGGACAGTACCACTACTGAAAGACTCCACATGCGGAAAGGCACATTAGATCTAAAGTAGGAGCTGCAAGCTTTTACAACAGACATGACAGGAGATCAAGGCTCGTCTTCAAGGCTCAGAAATTTCCATCCCAGCCCCAGAAGGAAAAAGCCATGCCCAGGCTTCAGTGATGCTCCCTGCATTTGCAACAGCTCGGTTCACTACAAAGGAGCGGAGAGGGCACTGCACCCCAGCACTGCAGCCACATCTGATGGCAATGCCCAAATTAGAAACTGGGTCAGGCCCTTGGGGAGCTGAACTTTTCCCCACAGCCAGGGCGGTTGCAGCAGAACCTGCCCCTCCAAGATGCCCATCAGTGAAGACTGCCAAGCACTTTAAATGAGGGACGCCTGGTGATGTCCACAAACAGCCAAATCTTCCCTGCAGAATAACACCCCACAGCAGCCCCATTTCGTCAAGTGTGGGGAAGAACTCACCAGTTCACCCACTCCACTGCTACCTGTGCTAACTTACCATCTGCTCTAGACACCCCAGATATCGTCCCAAGCCCACCTGTGCCAAACTCCCACAAAATGACTCTGGGCTCCCCACTTGGTTAGCCAAAAACACCTACAGCCCCATAGAAAACTCTCAGTTCCATAACACAGCATGGGACAGGGCATCCCACAGCTGCCTGGAAGGGGAGACGACTCCCCATAGCCACAGAAGCTACAGCCTCCCCTGCCCCCCATGTTCCATCCCATAGAACAAAACCAAACCTGCCTTTTGGGGGGGGGGCAGGAAGACCCTCCAGCACCCACAGCTGCTCCCCAGAATCTTCCCTCCACCTTTCCAAGTCCCCCCAGAAGAGACAATGCCCCACTGTACCTCCCCCCTCCCCCGGAACCCCAGAGCCAGAAGTCCCCCTCACCCTCAGCCCCCCAGTCAGGTCTTTCCAGCAAGGAGCCCCCCAACCACAACTGCACCGCAGAGAACTCCCCCCACATGTCACTGACCAGCAGCAGCTCCAGAGAAGCCCCCTCTCTTGCAAGGGGCCCAAAGGCCCCCCCCCAAGTCTGCAGAGAACTCCCCCCACATGTCACTGACCAGTAGCAGCTCCAGAGAAGCCCCCTCTCTTGCAAGGGGTCCAAAGGCCCCCCCAGTCTTGAGTGTCACAAAGGCAGACCCCCCCTTGTCTCCCCACATTCCAGCACTCAACGCCCTCCACCTACTTGGCTAGCATCAGAGACACCCCGGGCAGCATTCCCTTGCTTGGGGGGAGGAGGAGGACACCCTCCTCCTCCGAACCCACTGACTGTGTGGGGCAGAAACTGTCCCCCGGTCTGCACAGCCCTGCAGCAGACACCCCATTCTGCACTGCCCCTGCCCCCCAGCGCAGCCCTGGGGCAGGGAGCAAGCCCCACTCCCTCCCCGGGGAGACCCCAGGCGCCACTGCCCCCGCCCTGGGCCGGAGCAAGGGGGGCTCCGCAGGCACGACTCACCCAGGGAGGGACGCGCTGCGGAGACGGAGGCGGCACCGGCGGGAGAGCTGCGAGGACTGGCGGCGCTTCTCAGCCCCGCTGCGCGCTCAGTGCCAGGCTGGGGCAGCCGAGAGGAACCCGGATGCGCAGCTCTCCGCCCCCCGCTCGGTGCTGGGCGGGGGAGGCTCCGCTGCCCGCAGAAGGGCGAGCCGGCTGGGCGGCTTCGCGGTCCTCGCGGCGCAGGCGCCGGAGCTGCGGCTTTCCCAGGCTGGCTGATGCGCTCCTGGCCCCGCAGAGCAGTGGGCTGATGGGGGCGGGAGAGCCCTGCGGAGCTCAGTGGGGCTGGCCCCCAAGCAGGGAGTGGATGGAACAGTTCCCAAACTGTGGGTCCCTGGCCCACCGGTGGGTCCCAACCCAGTTCTGGGTGGGTCACGAAACCGACAATTAGTCTAGACCGACCGAGCAGTGGTTTCCAAACTGTGGGTCCCTGATCCACCGGTGGGTCCCAATCCAGTTTTGGGTGGGTCATGAAACCGACAATTAGGCTAGACCGACCGAGCAGTGGTTTCCAAATTGTGGGACCCTGGCCCTCCAGTGGGTCCCAACCCGGTTTTGGGTGGGTCACGAAACCGACAATTAGACTAGACCGACCAAGCAGTGGTTTCCAAACTGTGGGTCCCTGGTCCACCGGTGGGTCCCAACCCAATTTTGGGTGGGTCACGAAACCAACAATTAGACTAGACCGACTGAGCAGTGGTTTCCAAACTGTGGGTCCCTGGCCCGCCATTGGGTCCCAACCCACTTTTGGGTGGGTCACGAAACCAGCAATTAGACTAGACCGACCGAGCAGTGGTTTCCAAACTGTGGGTCCCTGGCCCGTCAGTGGGTCCCAACCCACTTTTGGGTGGGTCACGAAACTGATGATTAGACTAGACTGGCCGTTTTCAACCACTGTGCCGCGGCACAAGGGAATTTGCACGCTCCAAGAAGGCCTTTCCAAAGGCAGGAAACAAAACTGAAAGCAAGGCTTCAGGAAAATGGGTTTCAGGCCAAATGCATCAGGAATGAAGCCACTCGGCATCCCATGACATCAGTGGGTTTTTCCCTTTGTCCCAGCTTTGCTCTGCACCTCCCTCTCCAAGCCATGCCTCTTTTAAAGATCCAGGCAGCCACATCTTCGCCATTGACCCAGCCTTCTGTACTTCCAGGTGTTTAAACCAGGCAGGACAGTGCCATGTGGTTTGGCTAGAGGGTCCCTAGATTCTTGTGCCACTCCTAGAAGTGGTACTTGGCACCAACTAACCAATTCTGGGGCTCCCCAATGCTTACATGTGCATATTTATCACTTGCGCTCATGCATTCACCGTTCCCCTCACAGAGCTCTATCATAGGGCACCTCTTGGTACTGCTGAAGCACTGAGACAGATGCATCCAAAAAGACAGTGCTGAGAGGTGCGTTATGGAAATGTTCCTCTCTATTTCCCTTACTGGTCTAGGGAATGGAGAGGAATGGCCTTAGCTAAGAGAGGACAACCTTGTGGGGGGCTTCCGAGTTGGCTGGTTGGACATCTTGGGAGTCCCTGGGTCCTTGGCCAGTCCCTTACCCAGCTGGCCTCTGAGGCTGCCCCTGATCACCCTTCTTCTAGTGATTCTGTGCCAGGCACATGGAAATCCTTTAAGACTGCAATCCTTTGCACAGTTATCTGGGAAGAAGCCCCACTGATCAGGGCCTCTGAGAGGAATTTCAGGGGATACAAAGCTTCTTTGGGGCCCTTTCCCTTCTCAATTGGATCATAAGATCATAATTTCTACAAATTACAATATATAAATCTATGTAGGCTGACACAAAATGTGAATGCCAGTCTTCACACAATATATGCAGACATTACCCTGCACATACCCAATGTCTGATCTTGGAAGCTAAGCAGGGTCAGGTCTGGTTAGTACTTGGATGGGAGACCACCTGGGAATATCGGGTGCTGTAGGCTTATACCATAGTCTTTTGAGACTGAAGGTTGCCAACCATCCCTGGAAATTTCAGGCTCTTTAGCTCCGGGTGCCCATTTTTGATCCCAGACCCGAGTAGGTACAATTTATCCCCTGCACCTCTTTCTCATGGGCCCTGCTACTAATCATAGTGAGGCTGACTTCTGAATAGACACGCATTGGATTGTGGTTAAGATAGATAACACCGTCCTTTTTTCTACCAGTCCTTTGGACTTTTAATTCTTCAGAAACTCATTCAGTTTGTTAAGGTTTCTTGGTTTAAAACTAGTAAGTAAATTGTGTCATCAATCTTTTGCATGTTTACTTAGGACTTACTCCTTAGTAAACGTGCCTTCGACGGCAGCTTCCGTTGTGTCGCTTTTAGTATACTAGATGTTTTATGTTGCACTTTGAAAATGAAAGTATTAAAAAAAAATGAAAGTAAACTGAGTGTAGTCTTCTTTTGCCACTGCAACTGTCCAAGCCTTGGGAAAAGGTCATTCTGGAACCCCTTACCTGGGATTTTTTCCCCCCTTTTGGATCTAGGATCTTCTACGTGGAAAGTCTGTGCCCCTCCTCTGTCCTTCCTCTGCCTTTACTGGCTGTTCTGTCAGTGGCAGACTTGTGCTATGTAATAGGGGAGAGTGGGCCTCCCAGATCTTAGCAACATTAGCCAGATGGCTGCTCAGTGTGGACTTTGACAAAGAGCGTGGCTGGAACAAGAAAGTGTTTCTATTCTGGCTGGACACTGAGAATGAAACACTCTGTCCCCAGAGGTGGCAGCCACTGCAATGGTGGAAACTGCTAGAGGCACTGAGTACTGTCAGATTGCTTTAGCTGCAATCCTATCTTCACTGTCCTGGAAGTAAGCCCCACTGAACACAGTAGGACTTACATCTGAGTAGACATGCATAGGATCATGCCCTTAGTTTGTTCACATGTTTCCTGCAGGCTTGTAGGGGAAAAGAATCAAACTTATAGTGCAATCCTATGCAGATTTACTCAGAAGTAAGTTCCACTATGTTCAGTGGGCTTTACTCCCAGGAAAGGGTGGATATGATGCAGCTTTTAGTCTCACCAGATTTTCCTCTGAACTCTCTGCATGGAGCCCACTGGTTACAAAAGCTCTACCTGCTCTCTTCCAGCTTCTTCCAGGGTCAGTTTCCTCAGTGTATCAATGCTAATAAATAATCAGCATTTATATCACAATTCATCTATATTGTTTCAGTCCTCCTTATTACAACTCTGTTAGGTAGGTCTGTAATGCTGTTTTCCTATGGCAGAGGGGAACGAAGGTTGAGAGACCACAGCTGGCTAAAGGCTGTCTATCGCTTACTCTTATGTTTGTCCACCTTGAAGCAAGTCCTGCAGAGCTCAGTGGGACATACACTCAAGTAAGTGTGTGTATAGGACGGTAGCTCCAGTGAGTTGGTTTAGAACAGGCCAGGAAAATATTTCTTTCCCCAGCTTAGAAATTAGTCTGTGGAACTCCTTGCTACAGGATGCGGAGATGGCAACTGGCGTAGATGCCTTTAAAAGGGGATTGGACAAATTTTTAGAGGAAAAGTCCACCATAGGTTATAAGCCGTGATGGGTATGTGCAAACTCCTGATTTTAGAAGTAAGTGACCTCAGAAGGCCAGATGCAAGGGAGGTCACCAGGATGCAGGTCTCTTGTTGTCTTGTGTGCTTCCAGAGGCATCTGGTGGGCCACTGTGAGATACAGGAAGCTGGATTAGATGGCCTTTGGCTTGATCCTGCTGGGATGTTCTTATGGTGGATGCAAGTAAATTGGAGTCATGGTTCTGGATGTGACTGTGACCACATTGCCACTCTGTTCCCTAGATTCCTGGGAGTGTGTGTGTGTGTGTGTGGGGGGGGGTGTTTATGAAGATCAGTCAAACTCAAACCAGGAAATGTGTGATCTGTGTGCTGGTTGGTGTGCCTTGTGCAAAACTACATGGAGCTAGAATGGAAAAAGAGGCAACATTGTTCTGGCAGAGCTGTAATCACTTCCCCAAGCCAGCCAATTGGTTCCCCTTTACTTGGCCTGGCCGTATACTTACCAGACATGTGCAAGTTTTTGCTTGGGAAGCAGCCAGACTGTTGTGGTTTCTCAGACTTGTCTTGGTGTGGCAGCCTGTCTGCTTCCTTCTTCTTGTTTAAATGCCCTTCCATTAGATGATCTTCTCTGGGTGGAACCAGGTGTGTCAGGAAATGTGGAGCTTCTGTGGTTCCATGTCTTTCTCCCCTCTTTGTGGTCATATCCAGTTTAGCACAATGCGCATCATTATATACTGCTCCTCAGCCCCATCTCATATGTGCTGCAGGTGGGGAACCTCACAGTGCCATGAAATCATGTTGCCATGTACAATATTATACTCCACAACACCAGGAAAAGAGGAGAAAGAGACACAGAATGACAGCAGCTTGAGGCAGTGCGTAGCTAGAGGGGGTGCAAAGCACTAAGCTTTGAAGGGAGCCTCACCATAGCGTGCAAGCAGCCCCCCCCCTTGCTTTGGAGTCAGGCGTACGCCTCCATTTTGCTTCCAACACCTAGAATGGCTCCAAAGGGAAGGGAGAGGGGCCACTTGCACGCTGCGGTGAGGCTCCCTGCAAAACGTAGCGCTTTGCACCCTCCAAGCTACACCACTGACTTGAGGGATTTGCTCTGTAGAGTCCTGGTGTTCTGTGGCTCGCAGTGTTCTGGTTTCTATGGGGTGATTCAGGTAGGGAGACAGGTGAATGCATCACAGCAGAGGCTTGGACTCCTTGCCTCCCGTCTCTGTGATTTACGTAAGCGGTTGTATGCCAAAACTCATGACGTTGACTGAAAACAAAGCTTGCTGTTGTTCTTCTGCTACACTCAGCAGGAAGATCTGGAGTTCTTGAGTTCAGGGACAGTGATTCATTGACTAGAGCATTTGGCTCTGGCAGGTGTAAATAAATTTCTCTTTCTAAAAAAACAACACATGTTTCATCCAAATTTCATGATTGGTAAAAATTATTATTATTTATTCAATTTGTATTCCGCCTTTCTCCCCGAAGGGCTCCCAAGGCGGCTTTCTGGATGTCCTGGCCTTGTTTTAGATCCTGTGACACTTTGGCTGTTGCCAAATAGATGGGAGAGAGCCATTTGATGAACTGTCGGGTTCTTCAAAGCAGGGCATCACCAAAACTTTAAGGACCCTTTTGGTTGCAGGAGCAACTTCTCTTGAGCAAGCAGACCTGGCCATTATCACCAATGTTGCAGCAAGAGCCTGACTGGGTTATTGAAGTGTGCACTACTTGGGGCTGCCCTTGAAAATGCAGAAAATGCAACTGTTGCAGCCAGGTTACACAGGCCAACACACATTTTGCTTCCTTAAATGTTACACCAATTCCTGGGTATATTTGGGGTGCCGATTCAATAAATGGCATCCATTTTGCACTATCAC
Organism: Tiliqua scincoides; assembly: GCF_035046505.1. Lineage (NCBI taxonomy): Eukaryota > Metazoa > Chordata > Lepidosauria > Squamata > Scincidae > Tiliqua > Tiliqua scincoides. The sequence continues at coordinate 4,011,040 of NC_089826.1, forward strand.
GTCTAGTTTTGGAGACACGGCATAGCCTCTTTAGTGAATGGTTCAAGCAGCTTGCTCATGAGGAATCCTACACCATGGCTTCCTCATGAGGAAGCTGCTTGAACCATTCACTAAAGAGGCGATACTATATCTCCAAAACTATAGGGCAAAACAGATGCCATTTTTGGAATCGGCACCCCAAATTCATATCAAACCACCATAAAGTTTGGGAAAAACTTTTCTGACCCTCAGTTTTGTAGGCCTATGTTATTAATGGGGGGGATGGGGACCTCTTGCTCAGAGCATGCAATTTCAATCTTGTATCAGCTTTCTAAAAAACTTATTCTTAAGTAGTTTATCTTAGTACATTATAATTTTGCATTTAGTGTGTTTTTGGTCTTTGCAAACCACCTTGGGGCAATGCAAAAGGCAGGCTAAAAATGGAATAAGTGGACTTTAGTATAAATGTTAATAAGAAATTGGTTGGTATTTAATGGAAGCAAATGCACATGATTCCCCCTTCTTAAGCCATCAGTTCACAGTTGTGTGGGCGTCAATGGTTCTCTCAGAGTACTTAGAGTAACGTCATGCAGATGCTTGAAAACTGTTCTGTACTGTTGTGGCTGCCGGACCAACTTTGTATTTTAACTCAGGCTGACGAGGAAAAACCACCCTGGGTGGAAGACAAACCTCACAAATAATTGTGTAACAACCAGCCACAAATATGAAGCTCCTAAGTTCTCTAGATTTTCCACAGGTAAGCTGATGGCATTTGGACTAAGCCCAGGAAATCAGCGAGTCCCAAAGAGCTTAATTTGTCATAGTTCAGCTTAGCCGAGCAGCATGAAAGACGCATGAACTTCTGTGTATTTCGAAAGCTCAGGTTTCTGCCCTCAGGAATGTGTGCGCCATATGAGAGGAAGCCAAAATGCTGGGCAGCTTTGTCTCATGAGAGTCTTATTACTGCTGTGGGAATCCCCTATTCAGGAGGGGCTTTCCTGAAATAATTTTTCCAGGTGGAAGGCAAGTCTTCAGTGGCTCATTCCCCAGGAGGAGAAGGCTGGAGCTTAGTCTTTTGCTTGGAAGTCAGTGAGAACCACTCACCCTATCCTAGTTGTATGAGGTTGGCTGTGGTTACCTCTTTTTTTCCTTTTGTTCACCCTAAAGCAGTGGTTCCCAAACTGTGGGTTGGGATCCACTGGTGGGTTGCAACCTGATTTGTGGTGGGTCACCAAAGGGTGACGGAAAGATCAGATTAAATAATTGCCTCAACCAATGAGGCTATTGAAAACTGTAACTACTAATTACCCTGCCAAGAGCTGAGCTCCTGCAGTTTGCAAGATGCCTGCTAACTGCCTTGCAAGGAGCTGAGCTCCTGCAGTTTGCTAGTTTGTGTGAATATAGAGAGATAAAGTTTGGGAGTCTTTTTCTGTTTATTATTACTTATAAACAAACAAATAAAATATTTTTTCTTGATCTCCTTTATTTTAAAGTCTGGTAAACCTAGGTGGGTCATGATAGAGCGTTGTTTTAAAAAGTGGGTCCTGGTGCTAAAGTTTGGGAACCACTTCCCTAAAATGTGGGAGGCCCCGGTTGTTCTTCACTGGCCAGCTGGATTTCAGGAGACCATGTCAGTCAGCACAGACCCAGGTGCCACCATATATAGGAGAAGAGATCTTTTCTGCGTATAGTCAATCCTCAGAAGCAGTGACAGAATGTCACTCCAGCTTGCTGATTCAAGCCCTTGAAGACATTGTGTTCCACAAGAACATACTGCTCCTTTGTTGTTTCAGATCAAGCACAGATACCACAGTTATTAAATGCGGGCTTTATTTTTGAATGCAAATAAATCAAGAATACTAAAGATCAGAGGACAAGAACTGAGGGCCCGGTCCTATGGTTGCCCTGTGCTGTCGGAACTTGTAAAGCCAGGCACTGTCATATACTGCTGGCCACCGTCACAAATAGGTAGTGTTGTGGTGAACAAAGCAGTAGCACCTGATGTCTCCATTGGTGCCTGGTAAGTTGGCAATAGAAGCATGTTGCGAGCAGCGAGGAGAAGTAATGGGGCATTTTGTCTATAAATAAATAAATAAATTTTATTTATATCTCTTAAGATTTGACAGTCCTTGGCTGTGACCCTGGGCCCCTGCGAACAATGTTTCTAATTGGGTTCTGCAGGGCACACACATTCCCAGGGGTCTCCCAGTTAGAGTCGTGTCACTGTAATTCTTTCTGTAGTGGATGCCGGGTGCATGTTGGAGGGGAGGTGTGGAGTGCGTATTTGCAGAGTGCGCATTTTGCTGGACTATTTTTGGTGGTGGAATGTCAATAGGATTTGATCAGTGTGCCCCAGGAAAGAATGGGATTGATTCCACTGTGGCTCTGTTGTTCAGGGCAATTATTCTGGAATGAAAGTCCTAACTGAGATAGCATGTTTTCCAGCCATCATCCTCTTCCCTGCCTGAATATATTCAACGTAGGGAAAATACTGGGCTGAACATCCCCCTACAAAGGCAGAACCAGTGGTTAATTTCTGAAAGAGAAAAGTGCTGGATCTCCAGGCCATGAAGAATGAAGTCACACTCTCATGGGGTAACCCCAATATGGGTAAGGAGCTGCCTGTGATTTTTCACTTGGCAGGAGTGACCTGATGGTAAACGCAAGGCCATGTGGTACCATCATCAGCCTGCAACCCCAGAGCAATGTTGCAGAGGATGCTGGAGTCTCCATTAACGGATCATAGATGATGGCACATGATCCAACCATGCCTTGGCATTCTCAGCAGCATTGCAAATTACCCTCTTCTGCATCTCTTAAAATCATGTGCCGCAACCACGGTAACATAATGGCTCAGTTCAGAAATCATGTCAAACCCAACTATGGTTGAGGAAACTTATCTGAATTGACAAATCATGGTTTGTAATCAGCTGGCATCAGAAACCAGAGTTTGAATTGGGTTTGCAAAGCATGGTTTGTGTTAACTGTGGTTTGGTGAGATATCTGACATAAGAAACTGTAGTTACAGCTGTTGCTTCACTTCCAGTGGACCTTGCAGCTGAAAGGGATTGAGCAACTGGAAAATGGAACCAGGACTAAGATTGGACAAATCTGAACAGAGTGTGAGAGTCTAATCAACCTGCGCTGGACAAACCGTGGACAGGAACTAGCACGAAGGGCACTTGTGACATCGGAAGTCAGCCAAGTTGGGCACTATCTGTGGGCCTATCAGAGGACTCACCTAGCTGGACCAACCTTTGAACCAAAAGTACTGATGACAATGGTAGTGCCTTATACACCATTTGGGGGCGCCAAGAAGGCCCCAGTGGAGGGGTTTGCCTCAGGATCTTCAGCAGCCCTACTGCTGTGATTTTCAGTATTTTTCTTCTCATGGCACACTGACCTCTGTGGTCTTCTCTATGCACTGCTTGTGATATCACTTCTAGTTTCGGGGAGACTCTATGAGATTCTGTGGCTCTGTTTCTATCTATCTAGAGGGCAACTATCTATACTATCTGTATACTATCTATACTATCTACAGGGCAACTATCTATACTATAGTAATGAACTGTCTGTCTTCCTCTGCCATGGAGTCTCCAGAAGAAGTGGGACAATTTGTTTCTATGCACAGTTGCCCTTAGCCTCAGAAGACCCTGAAAGAGTTCTTCAGCAATTTTCAACCTCTGTCCAAAATCCCACAACGCACACGCGGACCATTTGTGGCACACTGATGTACCATGGCACATGTGAATCGCTGCTTGTACACTGCTTGTACCGGTTATGGCATTAAGATGCCCTGTATCATGAAAGGAACAGGATTTTCCTTAGAAACTTCCTTATTCCCGGTTGTTCAATGCGGAACTGGGACTGTGAGAAGCTGTTGTCTCAATCTGTCTCAGGACATGTCTACATTATAGTCATGCAGAACTTTTTCTACTAGCTGAACTGACATGGCTTCCTACAAAGAATTTTGGAAATGGTGGCTTGGCAGAGGTACTGAGAGTTTAGTGATCTCTAGTCAGCATAGAGGGGGTGCAAAGCACTAAGAACATAAGACCATAAGAACAGCCCCACTGGATCAGGCCTTAGGCCCATCTACGAGTCCATCTCGTAGTCCAGCTTCCTGTATCTCACAGCGGCCCACCAAATGCCCCAGGGAGCACACCAGATAACAAGAGACCTCATCCTGGTGGGACCCTCATTGTGGCATGCAAGTGGCCCTTCCCCCTTGAAGCCAGGAGAACACCTCTGTTTTGCTCCCCCTGCCCGGAATGGCTCTGAAGGGAGGGGGAGGGGACACTTGCACGCCACGTCGAGACTCCCTGCAAAACTTAGTGCTTGGCACCCCCTTTAACTACGCCACTGTATGAAATTAGGAATAGACACAGTCTCAGTTAAGCCAGTGGGCCAGAAATAATTTTCTTTGAAGTAGGTAACTTTACGGGTATTGCCTTGGTCAGATCAATGACCCATGTGTCTAACATACTCAACACACAGCATGCATCAGCTTGCTTTAATTAGCTCCTTACTGGTGCTGGGTAAGGCCCCCCCCCCCTCCAACTTATTTAATCCAGCCTTTCAGCAAAATAAATCTTTCCGTACCTGCCCACCCATCCTTTGCAACCCTTGGATAATTTGTGCTTTAGCTGTACGGTCTCCTAGACTGAGAAAGCACAGGAGAAGATTTCCAGCATTTAAATCCCACAAGGCATTTAAACCAGCCTACTTGTTCCGGACGTCGGTGGGACTAATCTGTAGAACGTGAAATGACATCAGTATAAATGCTCTGTGGTTTTGATGATTTGCTTACTCTGAAAAAAAGAATGTGTTGCCCACAAAGCAATTTGAGGAGGGCTTGTGGTCCGGCAGTCAGAATGGAAAGGACAAACGTAAAAGGGCGCATCCTGGTTTTGTTGCTGGCAACCTTCAGTCTCGAAAGATTCTGGTATCGCGCTCTGAATGGTGGTTCTGGAACAGCATCTAGTGTGGCTGAAGAGGCCGATTCGGGAGTGACAATCCCTTCCACACCGGGAGCAAATGCAGTCTGTCCCTGGTCTGTCTCCCTGGCTGTGGGCCTTCCTTCTTTGCCTCTTAGCCTCAGACTGTTGGCCAAGTGTCTCTTCAAACTGGGAAAGGCCATGCTGCACAGCCTGCCTCCAAGCGGGCCGCTCAGAGGCATCCTGGTTTATGCGCATGAAAATTCCAGTGGGTGCTCTTACTAGGGCTGCGGATCTATGGGACTCACTTCCCAGTGAGCGTGCACAGAATCGGGCCTCAGCACAGTTCAGAACAGTTTTGCCATTTGCAGGGCCTGCCCACTTGTGCTCTTTTCCGTGCCTACATGCTCATTCTTGGCCTGCTGTTTCCAAGCCTCTTAAAGATGACAGTCTCTACCCTGTTCCTTCATCAGAGCTGTGTGGGGTTCTTAGGCTTGTAGGTCTGAGATGCACACAGGCAGCAGCTGAAAGGCCGCAATGACACCACAAAGTCCCACAGGGAAAGCAGAGCCCTTCAGTTCCTGGGGGGGAGAGGGAATCGAGGGGAGGGTGGAAGATGCAGGCTGGTGAAAAGAAGCCAACCAGAAGTATGGGAAATTATTATATAAGGTTTTGGGATATTTTTCACTGCCCAGAATGGTCAGCAAACACAGTACGTTCCCTTGCGGATTCTCGACAGCGAACCCTTGTCCCCATTCTGTTTACTCTAGTTGATAAATGCATCAGCAAAGCAAGCCCTGTACGAAATGTGAGCGCTCCAGCCTCCTCCGTCATGAATCCTTTTACTGTCACCATTTTACGTTCAGCTGGACGACCTTCCTGCCGCCGCTCTGTGCCCCACCCATCCCCCACAGCAGATCATCTTCACGATAAGCTGCATTTGAATCAAGACTGTGTCCATTTCCTAAGCCAACCAGCAGCAGAGCTCCTGACGTGAAAGCACGGGCCCTTCTTTAATCTCAGCTCAATGAGCAGAGAATGGGCTCTATTAAATAGCAACACCGCAATGGTAAGATGGTGGCAGTCTTGTTTTTACATGGACTGGTCCCATGGTGCTCACTTGGACAACGTTTTTTCATACTTTTGGCTTTCTTCTTTGCTTCTGTGCCTCACAAAGTGTGCCCTGTTCCTTAGTGCGAGGCGCATGTCTAAGTCTGATGATGGTAAGGACTGGACCCTTTCCCTTTCTGGTTTAGAGGGTTGAGCCTCCATTTGCCTGTAGATAACATCCGAAGGTCGCCAGTTCGAGGCCACCGGCACCGTGCGACCTTGAAGAAGCTGACAAGCTGAAGCCGAGCTATTCCATCTACTCTGAGTGTGGGAGGATGGAGGCCAGAATGTGCGACCAGATCAAGAAAGAAACATCTGAATGTTGTGGTTCCTTGGAAGATAGAAACCTTCTTTCAAATTGTAAAAATCCCTACGGGGATTTAAAAAATTGCCTGCCTATGTAAACCGCCTTGAATAAAGTCTAAGGAGAAATCTGAGGACCAAGAAAGGCGGTATAGAAATACCTGTATTACTATTATTAGTAGTAGTAGCTCATTAGAGCCCCGTCCTGTCCCCACCATCTTCCACCAAGGAGCTGCGCTGATGCAGCGCAGGCTGTATGCAGTGGTAATGGAGGAGCAACCAAACAACCTCTATATTCGGGGGGAAAAGGTGACATGCTGATATCCAGGTCTTCCCAGAAGTCATCATAACACAGAACAAGGGTTAATTTGTGCTATTCCTAAAAATTGTCAGATATCAAGTGTGTTTACACTTCAGCTGAGACTTCTTGTCAGACTGGTTGCTGAGAAAGAAATTACAAGTGTAATTTTCTATATTTAGAGGCTCAAAAGATTTCTCTCATTGTGAGGAAATATCTTAGGGCACAATCCACAGGGTCTTGATTCAGCACAAGCATCACATAAATTATACATGTGAACATATCCAGTCCCCAGGGCTGGCCTTAGGAGCTGTAGGGTCCCTATTGAAAATACTTTTGCAGGACCCAAAGTTCACAACCAAGATCTGTAGAATCAGAAAAAAAATAAAAATAAAATGTATTATAGACTTTATATCTTCATGGTTGAACGGAAAGCAATCAAAATGTGCACGTAAAAAGGTCATGGGAGTTAATGGACCAAATGAATCTAAGCACATTTTAATATAAAATTGCATATTGCATATTGCAACAGTTGATTGCCCCAGAGCAGGAGGCGGCAGTTGGGACCATAGGTGCAGACAGTGGCATAGCTAGAGGTAGTGCAAAGCACTAAGTGCAAAGGTGGACATAGTGGAAGACATAGTGGAAATGGAAAAGGCGCAAAAGAGAGCGACTGAGATGATTACTGGGCTGGGGCACCTTCCTTACGAGGAAAGGCTACGGCGTTTGGGCCTCTTCAGCCTAGAAAAGAGACGCCTGAGGGGGGACATGATTGAGACATACAAAATTATGCAGGGGATGGACAGAGTGGATAGGGAGATGCTCTTTACACTCTCACATAACACCAGAACCAGGGGACACCCACTAAAATTGAGTGTTGGGAGGGTTAGGACAGACAAAAGAAAATATTTCTTTACTCAGCGTGTGGTCGGTCTGTGGAACTCCTTGCCACAGGATGTGGTGCTGGCATCTAGCCTAGATGCCTTTAAAAGGGGATTGGACAAGTTTCTGGAGGAAAAATCCATTATGGGGTACAAGCCATGATGTGCATGTACAACCTCCTGATTTTAGAAATGGGCTATGTCAGAATGCCAGATGCAAGGGAGGGCACCAGGATGAGGTCTCTTGTTATCTGGTGTGCTCCCTGGGGCATTTGGTGGGCCGCTGTGAGATACGGGAAGCTGGACTAGATGGGCCTATGGCCTGATCCAGCGGGGCTGTTCTTATGTTCTTAACTACAATTCCCAGGAAGCCTTGCAGGTCTCTTGTTATCAGGTGTGCTCCCTGGGGCATTTGGTGGGCCGCTGTGAGATACAGGAAGCTGGACTAGATGGGCCTATGGCCTGATCCAGTGGGGCTGTTCTTATGTTCTTAACTACAATTCCCAGGAAGCCTTGCAGGTCTCTTGTTATCTGGTGTGCTCCCTGGGGCATTTGGTGGGCCGCTGTGAGATACAGGAAGCTGGACTAGATGGGCCTATGGCCTGATCCAGTGGGGCTATTCTTATGTTCTTAACTACAATTCCCAGGAGGCCTTGCAGGTCTCTTGTTATCAGGTGTGCTCCCTGGGGCATTGGGTGGGCTGCTGTGAGATACAGGAAGCTGGACTAGATGGGCCTATGGCCTGATCCAGTGGGGCTGTTCTTATGTTCTTAACTACAATTCCCAGGAAGCCTTGCAGGTCTCTTGTTATCTGGTGTGCTCCCTGGGGCATTTGGTGGGCTGCTGTGAAATACAGGAAGCTGGACTAGATGGGCCTCTGGCCTGATCCAGTGGGGCTGTTGTTATGTTCTTATTAGTGCAAAGCACTTAGTAAGCACTAAGGCAGGAAGCCTTATTTCTGCGTGCAAGGGGCCCCTACCCTTCATAGTCATTCCAGGTGGGGGGAGCAAAATGGAGGTGTACACCTGGCTCTGAAGGGGAGGAGGGGACTCTTGCATGTTGTGGTGACGGTCCCTGCAAAACTTAGTGCTTTGCCCCCCCCCCCAGCAATGCCACTGGGTGTGGGGCCCAAATAGGAGCTATTGGTCAAATAGGCTTAAAGCTGACCCTGATGGTCTCTATAAAAGTTTGTCCAAATAGCTGGAATAATAACTACCTTTAAAAAAAATATGTCTGCAAAAGAATTCGGTATCACTCAGAAGCCTGCAAACATGACTGAGTGAACAGAAAGAATCATCTGACCCCAACTGCAACCCCTTTAAGGCATTCACACACAATCATTTGCAGCATGATTGCTGCAAGTTGAGCCTTGTCTCTGTTGAGACTCCGTGGTGAATGGGTCACAAGCACCCAGAGGTATACTGCTATATTCAGACAGCAGTTCGTCCAGACTACAGAAGAGGGAATTACATGGATTGAATGTTCCCCCTATTTTAAAAAAAAAAGTTTCACACAGAAAAATAAGATGCTCTGGAAAAAGTGCTAGCTCAGGGGTGTCAAACATAAGGCCCCAGGGCCAGATTCGGCCCATGGAAGCTTTTTTATCAGGATAATTGGGCTCTCCCATATCTTGAAATATGATCAAGATTTGTGTATTTCTGTCATTTGCAGCTCATGTGTTCCTGAGAAAAATGTGCTTATTTCTGATTATGACCTGTTTAATGACATCACTTCCTGCCCAATGACATCACTCCTGGCCCTTAGCAGGCATCATAAATGCTATTCAGCCCACTGTATGTTTGACACCCCTGTGCTAGCTGAATCTTCTGACAGGCTAGCTTTCTTGCTTCCAAGCAATTCTTTATAACAATATGCAAATATATCGGATTGCAATGCAGGTTGTATCAATCTAAGTGATGCCATAGGAACTGCAGGTTTTAAAATAATAAAAAGACTTCGTGCTTTATTGAAAAAGGCAGCAACTGTTACCCTGCACATGCCCAATCTCATCTGATCTTGGAAGCTAAGCAGGGTCATAAGAACATAAGAACATAAGAACAGCCCCACTGGATCAGGCCATAGGCCCATCTAGTCCAGCTTCCTGTATCTCACAGCGGCCCACCAAATGCCCCAGGGAGCACACCTGATAACAAGAGACCTCATCCTGGTGCCCTCCCCTGCATCTGGCATTCTGACTTAACCCATTTCTAAAATCAGGAGGTTGCGCATACACATCATGGCTTGTACCCCATAATGGATTTTTCCTCCAGAAACACGTCCAATCCCCTTTTAAAGGCGTCTAGGCTAGACGCCAGCACCACATCCTGTGGCAAGGAGTTCCACAGACCGACCACACGCTGAGTAAAGAAATATTTTCTTTTGTCTGTCCTAAATATTTTCCTGTCCTAAATATTTTCTTTTGTCTGTCCTAAACCAGGTCAGGCCTGGTTAGTACTTGGATGGGAGACCGCCTGGGAATACCGGGTGCTGTAGGCTTCTACCATGATCTCGGAAGCTAAGCAGGGTCAGGCCTGGTTAGTACTTGGATGGGAGACCGCCTGGGAATACCGGGTGCTGTAGGCTTATACCATGATCTCGGAAGCTAAACAGGGTCAGGCCTGGTTAGTACTTGGATGGGAGACCGCCTGGGAATACCGGGTGCTGTAGGCTTATACTATAGTCTTTCGAGACTGAAGGTTGCCAACCAAAAATGTATTGAAAAGCTCTCTTTCCAAGCTTTGGAGCGGGAGGTGTTGAACCTGATTTCAAGAACTTCATGGATCCATGGAGCTCGTTCCAAACCCGTTCACCTGACCCGTTTCTTAAAAGAGTCTTGTGCTTTAGCTGACGTCAGCTTAACAGGGATATTAATATCTCAAGACAGAAAGAAAAGTTTGAACAAGAATGCATGACGTATTCCTTCCGCTATAACCCAAGGAACACTTGGGGGTCACGTCCGCAGTTTGTTTTGTTTTGGGGGGTCATGTCCGCAGTTTGTTTTTGTTAGAACGGGAAATTTCCTCTTTCCGCCAGTGAATAGGCCCTTTATAAGAAGTGACCATCTGTGTGATGTCATCAGCACCGGAGAGGTAGCAAAGCTTCTCACGTCTTTGGCTAATAGCCCCACTTTTTTCCCTCTAAAGGGCATAAAGCAGGCAAAACAAATAAACCATCCCCAGCTTGTGCAAACACATCACGGTCAGTTGTGAATGATGCAAAAAAAAAAATAACCCTCACGTAATCCAGACTTAACCCGAATGTTACAAGTGAGCAAACATGTTAACCTAACAAGCGGTGATAAAAGCGGTGAGTCTCACCTCATTCAGCAGGTGAGACTTTTCACAGCCGGGGGATCAACCTGCGAATTCCTGTCGGTCCAGCCGCTGGTGAAAACACATCTGCAGGATCTTGACAAAAGCATCTGTGACTCAGCTGGCCACAGTCCCTTCCAACCCTGCTGAGGCAGGTGTCACAAATGGCCACTGTGGTTACTTAGATCAGGAGACCTATTGAAAAAGAATTATTAGCCTGGGATGCTCACCTGTATTCTACTTTGAGCTACTGTTCTGCAAATGGAAGTGGGTATAAAAAAGGAGCGCATGATTGAGGGAGGGGCCACAGTTCAGCCAGAAGTCTCTGCCAATAACTGCTGGCCACACCATTTAATGAACTGAAAGGGAACAGGGCTGCAAAAAGCCCCTTAGGTTTGCCCCTTAGGTTTGCCTGAGGGGGGACATGATTGAGACATACAAAATTGTGCAGGGGATGGACAGAATGGATAGGGAGATGCTCTTTACACTCTCACATAACACCAGAACCAGGGGACATCCACTAAAATTGAGTGTTGGGAGAGTTAGGACAGACAAAAGAAAATAATTCTTTACTCAGCGTGTGGTTGGTCTGTGGAACTCTTTGCCACAGGATGTGGTGATGGCGACTGGCCTGGACGCCTTTTAAAGGGGATTGGACAAGTTTCTGGAGGAAAAATCCATTACGGGGTACAAGCCATGATGTGTATGCGCAACCTCCTGATTTTAGAAATGGGCTATGTCAGAAGGCCAGATGCAAGGGAGGGCACCAGGATGAGGTCTCTTGTTATCAGGTGTGCTCCCTGGGGCATTTGGTGGGCCGCTGTGAGATACAGGAAGCTGGACTAGATGGGCCTATGGCCTGATCCAGTGGGGCTGTTCTTATGTTCTTATGCCTGTGATTCAGCTTGTCAGTCAGAGCAGGCCATACTCAGAAGTAAGTCCTATTATAGTTGATGGGGCTTACTCCCAAGTAAGTGTGGATAGGACTGCAGCTGAGCAGCCCATTCCTACCCCCAGCGCCGCTGATGTGTGCAGTGGTATCAAAACAGCTACTGCTGCATCCAACGGCACCTCTGGGGCTGCCAGAGGTCTCCTCTTCCCCCGGGGAAAGCCCCAAGCCCCACAATGGGGCTGCTCAAGTCTGCGCCGGCTATTTTGCCAGTGCAGACTTGAAAGCCTCCATGTTGGTCTTTGCAGCCCAACGCAGAGGATAGGATACAGCAGAGATTATCATTAGTATTAATAATTACACTTATAGACCAATGTTTATACTTATATACCAATCCTTTTAAAGCACTATAGTTCACAAAGTGATTTCCATAGTCAAATAAATCAGTAAATGGTTCCCTGTCCCCCAAATACTCACAATCTAATCACACACCTCCTGCGTGTTGTCTGCCTTGTTTCTTAGCGAGCACATGGTCGCAAGACACAAATTGGGGCTGGCCTGGCCGTGATCACAAGACCAACTCTCACTGCAGAGCCCTGGCACTGACATAACACCCTTGGATATCTGACCAACTTAACACTCAGCTACAGTGCTGTAGGGGTGGCAGGGCCGCTTCCAGCTGTCGCTCATGGAGTCCCTGGTGGTGCCGGCATCCTGGATGGTGCCATTTCTATCCCACCTCTCTTCCATCATGGACGATCAGCTATAGGAACCAGGTGGCTGAATCATGCTCCCTCCTACCATGTCCCGGGCCCAGGTTTATTTCACTAGTGCTTTTTCACTAGAGATGGTTGCTTAGGAAAAGCATCCCTGCAGTTTCAAGAACAAGAAGTTTCGTGAAAGAGAAGCCTGGCAAATCTTTGTAAGCCAATGAGCCTTGGACTGATGTCAGTGTGTATCCCTCATGGTTTAACAGTCTGATCATGCTGGAGTTGGCACAAACAAGGCTTCTCTTCCTCCTGTTCTGTTTCCATGCTTGTGTGCACAGTTCCGGATGTTGAGGTCATCGTTCCGGTTTATCAGTTGTGTGATCCTGCAGCTCACTCCCTCTTATCTCTCCCTCCCTCCATGACTCAGACGGAATCACTGGTTGCTCAAAGTGTATTGACTGAGGCCACAACTACGCAATCCTGCGGGATTAAGTAGATTTCTTTCCTGCACCCTCTTCTGTGCTGTCATGGCCATGAAGAAACATTGGTTGTTTCATCAGGATTGCCACCACTGTGGTCCTTGAACCCAGCACCTTTCAATTACTGGCTGAGGGCCCAATCCTATCCAATCTTCCAGCACCGGTGCAGTCGCAGTGCAGCACCAAGGTAAAGGGACAAATGTTCCCATACCTTAAGGAGGCCTCTGTGACTGCTGCCCCACCACAAGATGCAGTGCATGCCCCATTGGCACAGCTGCACCAGCACTGGAAAATTGTATAGGGCGCTGAAGTGACTCATGCACTGGGAGTGACGTGACTAGGAGCTCTATGGAATTTAGGAGGAATTCTTACCTCTATAAGGCTAACTGGTAATCATATTGGTAAACTTACAGCCCAATCTTATGCATGTCTACTCAGAAATAAGACCCACTGAGTTCAATGGGAATGACTCTCAAGTAAGTGTGTACATAGTGCCTTAATTGCAGTGCCTTAAGTGCCTTAATTATTGCACTGGCATAGCTAGAGGGGGTGCAAAGCACTAGGAATGCCTCCACTTTGCTCTCACCACCAAGAATGGCTCCAAAGGGAAAGGGCTGCTTGCATGCAGCGGTCCCTGCAAATCTTAATGCTCTGCACCCCCTCCAGCTATGCCACTGAAGTTTTGTAATTGTCATAGAGTCACAGAAGGAATCCTGGAAAGAGTAGTTTGTTGAGTACGCTGATAATTCCTTGGGCTCCTCTCCTGTCCTCCCCTTCCCTCTTCTCTCACAGAACTACAGTTCCAGAAGTGCTAATAAACCAGTTTAAGTCTGTAGACATATCCTTTTGGAAGAGGAGAATTCTGCACCTAATCTGTAGTAAAACCCTATTGTGGATTGTGTTCATTAACAAGCAGGGCATGGTCGATACCTCTGTTAACTGGGCCAAGAGGTACGTTTTCAGGTGGTGCCCCTCTTATATTTAGCAGCGGGAGAGTAACAGTCTCTCTTCAACCCAGCTCAATGTCTTTTCTAGAGGCTGCTTGCCGGTGTTCTTCTGCATCTTTTAAGGTTGTGAGCCCTTTTGGGACAGGGAGCCTTTTAATTATTTGATTTTGTCTGTAAATGGCTTTGGGAATTTTTTTTTTTTATTGTTGAAAAGCGGTAATACTGTTAATAAAATAATAATATAGTCTTCTCCTGTTGTCGCCAGCATCTGCTCTTCAGTGGTATAGTTCTCCTGAACATGGAAGTTCCATTTAGCTGCCATGGACATTTAGCTGTCACTGACATAGATACTGGTCCATACTAACACAGGATGGTCTCTGTCTCCTACAGGAATTAGTACCCATCCCTAATAAAGCGCTGTTCCTATTTTGCCTTCATTTTTGCCATAAAGCATGGTTATAGTGGCCATGCTTTAGGTTCCGTTCTCTTGCTGAGGTCTCCAGAAACTGTCTAAGCTTCAGGAATGGATGTGTCTTGTCCACAGTGCAGAGGCACATCAATGCACGTGGACGAACACTAAAGTGCAGAACAATTGCAGAGCCTACAATTTCACAGCCGGAAGCTCCTGAGCTATATTTAGAGCTGTTGATAACCTGTTGTAGGTCAATTAGGTGTTTATGGTATAGTAACCCAAAGAACCAACATCCTCCTGCAGAAGACAGGTTGTTGCAGAGTAAATCAAGATGGCATGTTGAAGGTGGAGCAGAGCCTTCAACAATCTGTACAAGTGGGAGAGGACTCACACAGTGATCTTTGATATGAGAGTTCAGTGCTACAAACATGCCCTTATTTTTGATTGTGAAATGTTAAGAGAGCTTGTCTTGGTAGATCACCATGAACTTGCCTCCTCCCCCTTTAAAACTATTGAAACCATCACCATCAGCACTTCTTGTGACAATGAGTTCCACAAGTGAATTATATGTCAGTCCACAAAAAAGGTGCCTGAGGGGGGACATGATTGAGACATACAAAATTATGCATGGGAAGAATAAAGTGGATTGAGAGATGCTCTTTACACTCTCACATAACACCAGAACCAGGGAACATCCACTGAAATTGAGTGTTGGGAGAGTTAGGACACACAAAAGAAAATATTTCTTTACTCAACGTGTGGTTGGTCTGTGGAACTCCTTGCCACAGGATGTGGTGACAGCATCTGACCTGGATGCCTTTAAAAGGGAACTGGACAAATTTCTGGAGGAAAAGTACATCGCGGATTACAATCCGTGATGGGTATGTGAAACCTTCTGATTTTAGGCTACCTCAGAATGGCCAATGCAAGAGAAGGCACCAGGACGCAGGTCTCCTGTTGTCTTGTGTGCTCCTGAGACATCTGGTGGGCCACTGTGAGATACAGGAAGCTGGACTAGATGGGCCTTTGGCCTGATCCAGCAGGGCTCTTATGCTGCTTGAATCAGTACTTCCTTTTGTCTTTTTGTGAAACAAAATGACATTTAGGCAAGAGTATGAGCTTGAATTTTCACTTCTGGTGCGAAAAATAAAACAGTCAAACCCCAACACTACAGCAGAGAAGCCTGTAAGAACATCATGTCCTTGAAAAGATTCTTTTTTTTTTTCCCAGTAGAAAAATTTAAAATAGAAGGATGTGCAGATTTCTTAACTGCAGGCCAGTTTGTTGTTGTACTTAACATCTTGGGAATAGACTCCAGACTTTGGCAACGAGCCGGCGGGAAATGTTGCACTTGGATTTATCAAAGTTATTGCGGCCACAGAGCGATGACGCAGCCAGGCAGTGTTTTGGTGATTCATCAGTAACTGTTCCAGGTGAACCTGAATGTGTGCGATACCTGCCTGATTCCCAGGTAGACTGGTTGTGGCGCTGCCCTTAGTGTTTGCTTTCAAAACGTCTCGGTCACAGTTCCTTCACATCCTCATATGGCGCCCAGGAGAGAGATGTGGGATCCCTAATGGTAACAATTCATTTGTTCTCTTTCATTCTGAGCCTACCCCAGGGCCAGACTAAACACAAGGGAGGGAGCCGCCACATGTATTTGAGCCACATGTCTGAGGAGTGGGGAGCAGCGGCGTAGCTAATAATCGTGTAGCCCGGTGCCAAGCTCAAAATGTTGCCCCGGAAGTGATGTCACGACCAGAAGTGATGTCACACCCAGGTTTTTTAAAAAGTGAAAATTGGGAGGAACCCACCTCTTCCCCACAGGCTGCTTCCTCCCCCAGTCAGTGGCATAGCTAAGGCATCTATCTACAACCTGGGGTCAAAGAACATTTTGTAGCCCCCCCTTGCATGACAAAATCTAATTTAATTAATTTTCAATTCAGTTCAATTTATTTGCTTAAAACCAATAGGTTGTCGCAATACACCAAAAGAAAAACAACAAAATATATAACAATAATTGAAGATTTTGACATTGAAGATTTTGCCATGTGCACTATAGTCAACCAATTTAATTAATTAAATAAAAAGTTATTGGCTCCATGCTGTATCATAACATCTCATTGGCACTTAGAACAAATAGTCTCATAAGTCTGTTTGGAATTAAGCAAATCCACTTTTTGTTCCACAAGGCAGTTGTGTTTTCATTTTCTGGTTAATTGGCCATAACTTTTGATAGGAAACAGATATTCCAGTGCGGTTTGTTTCACTGCATTCTGCATTAAATTACCTTTCCAGTAATATATAACATGATGGTATTATTCATACGTACCAAGATTTTCACAATTTTGGTCACTAGTGTCAAGCTCAGTTTGTTGCCCCCCAAAGGCTTGATGCCTGGTGCAACTGCTACCCCCTGCACCCCACTGGTGGGGAGGGAAGGTCTTGAAAGGGGATTTCTAACAGCTAGTGCCTGGCACCTTGTGGCATCTTTCAGCAAGCCAGGCTGACAGCCTCTGTGGAGCAAGGGCACATCTAGGTGTAATGCCAGGCTTAACAATGCAAGCGGACCCCCTAGCTTGATGCGCTCAACTGACTCCTTAGCCCAGTGACGGACACACCAGAACACTGGGTTGCATAGATGTTGAAATAAGACTTCCTGACAAGACAGATGTTCTCCTGGTCCAGAAATCCTCGATGCTGGTAGTGGCCTATTGCCTTGCTCTGAGTGGGTTGCACTCCCTTGAAAGGGGCAGGTCCGCAGCCTAGGGTTTCTCCTGGATTCACAGCTGCTCTTGGATCCCCAGGTAGCAGCTGTGGCCCAGCATTGGTTGATCTGACAGCTGCAACCATACCTGAATTGCTCAGGCCTGGCCATTGTACCCCATGCCTTAGTGACATCTGGATTAAACTACTGCAATATACTCTACATGGGGCTGCCTCTAAAGAAGGTTTGGAAACTGCATTTGGTGCAAAATGCAGCTGACTCTGTAGTTGCGGGGGTTTGTCGGGTCTACTCAATTGGGCTGCTGCTTCGCTGCTGGTTCATTTCCAAGCACAATTCAAGGTGCTAGTTTTGACTTTTAACACCCTTTTTGGCTTGGGACCAGGATATATCAGGGACTACCTTCTTCCATATAATCTGAACCATACTCGGAGGTTTTTAACCATGCCATCATTTGGTGGAGGTGAGGGGGGTGGCAGTGAGGAACAGGGCCTTCTCAATGGTGGTGCCTGGATTGTGCAAACCCCCCTGCTTGCAACTTGGAACTACTCTCTCTTTGGAGACCATTCACCGAAGCCTTTTGATCATTCTTTTCAGGATGGCTTTTGATGTCAGACGTGATGGACTGGGGTTTCAACTGAATGGAATTTTAATTGTTTAATTTTATGCAATCCACCGGATGTTTTTGTTGCAATGGTTTGTCACGTTTCATTGTTTTATTCTTGTTATGTCTTTTAAATCTGGTAAGTCACCTTGGGTGCCCTTTGAATGAACAAAAGGTGGGGCAATCAATCAATCAATCAATCAATCAATCAATCAATCAATCAATCAATCAATCAATCAAATTGAGTCCCTTTCATAATGTTCATCTGATAATATTTTCTAACAATATTGCAGTGACACGAGAGACCACTGTTATGGTTCAGGCAGGAAACATGGTCCTCTTTGAGGTTTGGAAGTCAACCATGGCTATCCTTTGGGTGATAGCCTGGTGGCAGGCATCCCATAAACAAAAACCTGGAATCCATGTTCTCTTTTGTATTGAATTCTGGGAAAGAAAAGGAATCCCTGCTGGGTGTCTCCAATGTTAGATCATTTATGCACATCGGTCAGAAGACAGAACATCTGGAGACAATCACACCGAGGAGGGTGGAATGCTTTGTGCTGGGGGCCGTGTCAAACACCCTCCTCCCCCCCTCACCGAGGCATGTGTTCTCTGTCTCACTAAAAATCCTTTTTAGTTGTTCCCGTGCCTGTCTCTCGGCTGTAGGCCAGCCAGCGTTGGATTTGCTTGCCAGCACTCCCTTGAAAGAATGCCTTGTGGTTCTCAGAGGACCTCCTCCAGACCAGCCATAAAACGGGAACTGGAGACAACACTAGAACCTGCTTAACGTCTCAACACACATATTCAGCCTGCTGAGATGCCGTTCTTGGTTTGGGCGAATGAATCACAGTGCAAACTGGAGTGGGCCAGAAAGCACGACCAGGGTTGCAAGGAAGGGGCTCACAGTTTCTGTTCAGAGAAGTGTGATGGAATGCAGATAGCTGGTTTTTATACATATCTATCTCCTCCTGGGAGACAGCAAGAGCTGATTATCCATCAATCGGTACTAGCCATGGTGACTGTATGAAACTATATGATCAGAGGGAATATACCTCTGTGACCCAGTTGCTGGTGGGGGCGCAGGAGCAACAGGGGCGCTGGAGCTCCTGGTCTGGTTTGCAGGCTTTCTGGAGATCTCTGGATGACCACTGCAGGATGCAGGCTGCTGTAGTCAGTGGACCTGGCTGCAATCCAGCAGGGCTCCTCTTAGGTTCTGAGTTATATATATACATATTCTCTCAACCATAATTATCCTGCCATTTCATAATTACCTAACCAGGGAGGAAAGAGGGGTGGTTCCTTCTCATGTGTTCTGCTGAGATTCCCGATGCTATCAAGCCTCACCATGCATTTTTTTCCCCTTGCGACACGCAGTATATGCAGTGGGTTATGCAATTCATGTCTCCTTTGGGGTTATGTAAAGATGCAGTTGGGAAACACAGGAGAGCTCATTGGAGGAAGAGATACTGAGCCCTTTGAAGGTGGAAATTCTGTTATGAATTTGGAGAACTGATGAGGCACCCTGGCCGTGTGCCAATCGGTCATGTGACGGAGCGAGAGCTCAGCTGAAGGTACTTACCCACGTTTGAAGTTGGGTTTTTTCCACTGCCTAAGCTGGATATCTTTTTTTTTTTTTTAAATCCCTTTTGGCTTTTGCTTGGAGGTCAACTCCAAAGTTCATCTGTGCTTAACAAAGATATAAAGTCCTGAGAAGAACGCCCAGCTGAATCTGGCCAATGATCCAGCTCTAGTTGCATCACTAGGGGGGCGTGAGCCACAATGGGTGGTGTGCATGGGGTGGGTGTCATCACTACTCATCAAAATTTTTAAAATCTTGGTATTTTCGAATAATACCACCTTGTTATATATCAATCTATGCGTAATTTCATGCAGAATGCAATGGAACAAATCATGTTGAAATGTCTCTATTCTATCAAAAGTTATAGCCAATAAACCAGCAAGGTGGGGCTATGGTACATCCCCACACTCACCACCTAGGGTGTTGCCCTGCCTACTGCATGGAAAGAGGTCCATCATAGGTATGACGTACTGGCCTCCCACACTGGGTGACTGGTCTAGACATGCAAGTCCCCCCACTTAGCAATGTCAAGAGCAACATCAAGTGATGACTCTACATGTATGAACACACCCTCACAGATCACAATGCCACATCATTGCCTTGACTGCAACATGCTTCAGTGGAGACGGTCGACACATTTGGTCACCAAGTAATCCAGTCGGTTCATCTGGTCACCATCCCTTTGGTCACCAGCAGTAATCCGGTGTTGAGGACTGCCTGCCTGAGACCCAGGTCTCAAGAGCCCAACCCTATGACTGTCTACACAGATGTAAGTACAATTCAAGTCCATTGTACTTACTTCCAGGTAAGTGTGAATAGGATTGCAGCCTCAGTGTTCCAAGAACTATATACTTTGCCAGAAAGGTCAATGGCGGAGGCAAGATCTCTGGCATTTCTCTTTCAATGCGATGTTATAGAACAAATCATGGAAGGACCACGTTTTTCATGCTTGAGTGACAACAAGGTACAGCATAGAGCCTCCTGCAGGGTATCAGAGGTCCTACAACAGTCCACCAGGCTCCCGATTTCAGCTTTCCCTACAGAAAGCAACAGGACCCCACCCGATTTTCCAAGGCAAGACACTGAACAGTTGTGTTGCTGCCGCTGGCTGACTTGTGCCAAGCTGTTGAGATTTAGGGGATGAGAGGTGTGACCATTTTGAGGGAGGGGGAATATTTTTCAATCTTCTGATGGCAGGCATGTTTTGCTGTTGCCTGTACAGGTTGAAGGATATGGCTGTGTGCAAAAGCAACCACAACCACAAGTTGCTTGTGTGTCTGAAATGATTGCTGTTGGGTCTTTTACACAACACAACTCAGTGCAGTCACATTGGCAACTGGCACGCGAGATAAGCCGGTGCACAATTTATTTCCTTACTGCGCATAATCCCATTGCTCTTGGCCTCTCTAGTACCTTCTAGGAGGCTCACAGTAATATTAAAAGAGGACCATTCAAACAACATTTGAAATATGCAACCACTGAAAATATGAGCCAGGATGGTGCAGTGGTCTGGGAGTTGGATTTTGATCTGGAAGATCTAAGTTCAAATCCCTGCTTAGCCCTGAAGCTTCCTCTCTGAATCCCCCACCTGTCCGTTTTGTTGGAAAGTCCAGACTTCTAGTATTGTAAGACAAGGACGTATCCACTGTCCGTGCACCACGGATTATATCATAAATCACTCTATCACAGCGGTTCTCACACATTTAGCACCAGGACCCACTTTTTAGAATGAGAATCTGTCAGGACCCACCGGAAGTGATGTCATGACTAGAAGTGACACCATCAAGCAGGAAAATTTTTTTGACAATCCTAGGCTGCAATCCTACCCACACTTACCCAGGACTACATTCCATTGACAATCATTGTTAAAAGCATATACATAGTAGCTTGTTAAAAGTACAGGTCTGTTGCATTTCCCCAAATGCAGTCACATATCATGGCAGCATCAAGTCTAATATATTAAAAATAAAATATTAAAATGAATGGGGACCCACCTGAAATTGGCTCGCAGCCCACCTAATGGGACGTGACCCACAGTTTGAGAAACACTGCTGTATCATGTCCTGTCCTGTCTCCATCTTAGTCACATTTCTCCGAAACTGAAAAACCCAAATGTGTCAGCCTTCCCTTGTAAGAAAGGATCTCCAGTCCCCAGTGAGTCAATTGATCAGTTAATTGCTCCTTCTTGCACGTTTCCCAATTCTCCCATATCTGTTTTGCCATGGGCCAACAGGAACCATAGATAGTATTGCAAGGGTGGCCACACCATAGATTGGCATGAGAGCATAACACCAGCAATTTTATGTCAGCGCCTTCTCTTCTAACTATCTGTGTTTCCCAATTCCATTTTACATAATCCAAGAGGTGGAGAAATGAAATGCGTCATCAGTTATCAAGGAGAAATAAAACGACAAGGTGTGATAGCATCAGATATTTCCGTCTAACTTGCGAGAAGGTTAGACGGAACTAACCCATCCCACTCTTTTTTCCCACATCAGCTAGAACATTATGTGACCGCTGGATATCTGTGGATGGGAGGAGATGTATATATGAAGCCTGTTCTCAGCATTTCAGCATGCTAATCAGCATGGCCTGTGACCAAGGCTGCAATCAGTGGGACTTACTTCTGAGGAGTCACGCATAGGATTGTGCTCCAAGTACCTCCTTTTCCGTTCCTGGAAAAGCGTCACCTGCCACATTTGCCCATGTTAGGCTGCTATTTCAGACACAAGAGTTGAGCCAGTCAAATCAGTGGCAATCTCCCACTCCTCTCCACAACCCCTATTTTGCTGCAGTCCTCCATCCAGCTCTTTCTCAGTCCTCGAGATGTGCAGAATCTCCCAGAATAATACTGTCAACCTTATCATATACCACAACAGGTAACAGCAGCTTCTTAACCTGGCATTCCATCTCCCATCCAGAGCGAGACCACAGCTGTTCCTCCTTAGATCTTCAGGCAGTGCAGCAGCTCAACCATCAGACTTCACCTCCTGCTACTACAGCACGACCAAAGACAAATTTTACATAATTTTTTTTTAGGGGAGGGGGTGTTTCTTGTTGGTAGCATTAAACAGGTAGAGTCAGAAAACCTCGAAGGAGTCTACCTTGCTCTGCCCCTTGACTAAAACCACATCCAGCTAACCAGGAACCCAACTGTGAGTCCTAGCAGAGGAAGGGTGCTCTGGTTTTGGCTGGATGTTCAAAGGCGTTACATAATAAGGGAGTCGCTGGTAAGTTACGTGCTATTGCTTTCACAGTTCTGTTGTGATCTGGCAGACAAGAGAGGAATCATGTTAAGACAAACTGTCTCTGAACACACTGCCAAGTTTTGCGGTGGGGGGGGGGGGGAGGGAGAATGGGGCTTGCCAACTTCTTCTGGTATTGAAAGCAAATGACAGAATAGGAAAAGAGAACCCCACAGAGGGAGGCTGCAATGGAAGAGGTTGGGGAGAAAGCTAGTTTTCAGCAGAGGTCCCTTCGGGTTGTCACTACTGTTCACTGGCCTTGCTCAAGTGCCTTTCACCGCAGCCTGACACGTGGGAATTAAGCAGGCAAGGACTTGCCTCCACGCCAGGCCTCAGGGTTCGGTTTAGGACCAGGTTAAACCAAGCTATGACCCCAAGGTATGTCAAGCCTAGATCCCCATCCCATCACTCAAATGGTCTATTTTGGCAGAAAGGAAACAGCCCATGGAAATATGAAAGGGTTAAACTTGCATCTATTCGTAGGCAGAGGTGTAAAGGAAAAACTCACAGGAGTTAAGCATCTCACAGGAAGGCAATTTGCATTATGTACTTTCAAGTTCAAATACTTTCTTCTTCAGAACTTCTTAATGAGCATATATACAAACTCTTAATTGACAGCAACGCAAGAGCAATTACACAGATCAGCGCTTGCTACATGATTGTGGCGCAAACAGCAGGGTCCTGTTTGTCTGCCCATCACTTCCTATTTAAAGCATTTTCTCTTGTGATTTTTCAAAAGCAAAGTCATTTGTCATGTCCTCAAAGGACAAGCAGCAACGAGAATGAGAAATGGCACCTGCAGCTCCAGAAGCACTGGAATTCCAAAGATAATAGGGAGCAGTGGTTCTCAAACATTTAGCACTGGGACCCACTCTTTAGAATGAGAATCTATCAGGACCCACCAGAAATGATGTCATGACCAGAAGTGACATCATCAGGCAGGAAAATTTTTAAAAATCCTAGGCTGCAATCCTACTCAGGAGTAAGTCCCATTTACTTTCATATACACAATAGCCTGTTCAGTTCTGTAACATTTCCCCAAAAGCAGTCACATAATAAGGTAGCATCAACTCTAATACATTAAAATATTGAAATGAATGGAGACCCACCTGTAATTGGCTCGCGACCCACCTATTGGGTCCCGACCCACAGTTTGAGACACTGATATGGAGAATTCCAGTCTTGATGCTATGCAAGTGTATTTTAGCCATGACAGAATGAAAAGAAATATTTGATAGAGTCTTTTTTCCTCGTTTAATTTTTCAACCGAATTATGAAACTTGCACATTTTGAGACTCTAAGCTGTAGCCTAGTTAGCTTGTGCATAAATCTGGCCCTGGTTTTGTTCAATGCACAGCGTTAAAACCAGTGGCATAGCTAGAGGGAGTGCAAAGCACTTTGCAGGGAGACTCACCACGGTGTGCAAGTGGCCCCCACCTTCAGAGCCATTCTGGGTGGTGGGAGAAAAACGGAGGCATCCAAAGGGGAGGGGCCTCTTGCACCTTGGTGAGGCTTCCTACAAGACAGTGCTTTGCACCCCTTCTAGTTATGCCACTGGATAAAACTGTATTCTGGAAGGCTCTGCTAATGTGCTGTCACTCTTCCGATATCAAGTGCACCCTTAGCTCTGTGCTTTTAACAAGAGCTTGGTCTGAGGACATTAACGATAGATGTTGGATCACAGTGCAATGAAAAGCAACCCCTGCAGATTTGGGCACCTTAAAGACACATGTGCAGGCCAGAGCATTTTCTAGGTCAGTTGGCAACCCTAAATGGAGATGACCTTGGATGTTCCTGAAAGCATCAAAGTTTTGCACAGAGGCAGCCTTCACTGTGCACTGGGGGAAGCCAAAGTTGGCAATCCTGTATTGTGTACCTTGAGCTGGTTGCCTCTCGGCTGTTTAAAAAGCTCCCAAAAGAGGGGCTGCCTCAGGGAAGCGTCAGGGACAATTTCAGTGGGCATCTACAGGCTGGCACAGACAGGCCAGGAGATGGCATCATGGTTCTGCGCTCAGGCCCACACAGGATTTGGCATGACACACCCACAGCTGTCACATCACATGGCAGTTCTAAGACCAGCAGCAAATGAACTGTCTGTTCCGGGAGGTGACAAACCAGCAGATTCCTCAAGCCTTATGGCGCGGGAGGGTTCTGTGGGATTGGGGGGCTACCTTGTGGGTGGCCACCTTGACAGAATCTTCTGCAGCCTGGGCTCCAGCTCTCGGTCTCGGTCTTCTTTAAAGTCCTAGTCACCAGAGTGGCTTCAGAGTGGCTACCTGCTCCTCTCCTGCTTCCTGGCAGTCCTGCTTCCTCAGGCAGGCTCTAGTCTCCCCCGCCCCGGACCTCACCCCCCTGGTGATGGATGATGGGTGACCTCACCCCCTAGACCCACAGTCTAAACAGGGTGAAGATGGACTGTGGGGGGAGAGCTAGACTGTCACTAGTAGGTGTACTTAAGCCCCTTAATTCAGCGGCTTCATATTACGGTGATGCTTCAAAGAACATGACTCACTCCCCATGTTATAGCCAGTTGCAACCCACACTTTGAGAACCCCTGGAAGAAGACAGCTGGTCCATCTAGCCCTGTTGACCTGTAGCAGCTTTTTAGGGTTTCCAACAGGGACTTCCCCAGTCCTACCTGGAGATTCTCAGGCTTGAACCCAGTTGTATAGGTTCAAGCCCAAGTTCTAGACTCTGCAACCCCTTCCAAGGTGTTTGTAAATCCACTGCGGGTTGCGCCCCACATGTTGAGAACCTGTGCTTTTCTGAGCTGGATTCCAGTGGCTGCCAAATCAGCCATGACTTCCCCAGGGGAGCCAGTGAGGATTTCAGAATGGGGAGGTGGGGGGGGGAGGGAGGGGCTGGGAAACCTCTGCCTCAACCCCCTGAGAGCTGCCAGCACTGATGGGGTCTGTGGCCTGACTCCCAATAAGGCAGCTTCCACCATTCATTGATTGGAACTGAGA
The DNA here is from genome assembly GCF_035046505.1 of Tiliqua scincoides. Taxonomy (NCBI): domain Eukaryota; kingdom Metazoa; phylum Chordata; class Lepidosauria; order Squamata; family Scincidae; genus Tiliqua; species Tiliqua scincoides. The sequence goes on from NC_089826.1 coordinate 4,036,415, forward strand.
CAATTGATACGTTTCAAAGAGAAACAATTAAGACAACAGGGCTGAAAGCTGAGTAGGGCTGCCAAATCTTTTCGTGGCAGTGCTCCTGTGCTTTTTAACAGCTGCCTAGCATTCTGCATGTAGCATACAGTTCGAAGGGGTGGTGAATCTGTTGCTGGCTGGCTACATTTCTGCATGTGAGGCAGCTTTTCAAAGCACCAGGGCCCTGCCAGGGTAAAAGTTGGCTGGGGCTTGACAAATTCTTTCCTGGGTCCTTCATTTCTCTCAGAGTGTTTGCTGTGGCCTGGTTTTCTAACGCTATCTTTGTCCTGAAAATCTTGGCCGAATTCTTCTGTTGTGTAACGTAAGGCATCCATTTGTGAAACAGGGTGGGGGAGGGGGCGAGAAAGGGCATTGCGCTTATGTAAGAGGCTCGTGTGGTGTGGAGGGGGTGGCACGCCATGTCTCTAGCCAGATCACAGAGTACAGATCTCAGCCTGTTGCTACCTACTGTTGCTACCTACTGGCCGCTCAGGTGTAAAGCTGGTTCTTGGCCTCCCCTTTGAGCACATGAAGTGCACTGAGGCCCAGCATGGATCTCTTGTGCCCAGGACCACCTGCTCTGACGGGCAGCGCCATTCCAAAGTTTCCAGCACAGAAGGGTCTTTCTCAGTCCTGCTGCCACCTGAGATCTGGTCTTAGCTGAAGATGTCCCAGAATTCCCTGCATGCAATGCCCGATCTCGTCTGATCTCGGAAGCTAAGCAAGGTCAGGCCTGGTTAGTACTTGGATGGGAGACCGCCTGGGAATACCGGGTGCTGTAGGCTTATACCATGATCTCGGAAGCTAAGCAGGGTCAGGCCTGGTTAGTACTTGGATGGGAGACCGCCTGGGAATGCCGGGTGCTGTAGGCTTATACCATGATCTCGGAAGCTAAGCAGGGTCAGGCCTGGTTAGTACTTGGATGGGAGATCGCCTGGGAACGTCGGGTGCTGTAGGTTTATACCATGATCTCGGAAGCTAAGCAGGGTCAGGCCTGGTTAGTACTTGGATGGGAGACCGCCTGGGAATACCGGGTGCGGTAGGCTTATACCATAGTCTTTCGAGACTGAAGGTTGCCAACCAACTCTGGTGTTCTACCACTAAGCTTTGGGGTCTTCCTTGGGAGTTTCTCATGCAGGACTTTTCAGGTTTTTTTTGGGGGGGGGGTTTACTTTTCCAAGTACCACCTTTTGCACAAGACCACTCCTGCAAGGTCCACTGTTGCCACCAGAGTTGGCAGCTGTGTGCGGGATTGGGCAGCCTGTCCCATAGTTGGGTTTTGATCCACTCCCTCCTTCCCCAGCCTGAGCCTCTTTTGAAGGGTTGGGCAGCTTCAGGGCCTCATCTTGCTCACTGGTGCACCCCTCCATGGCCACCTTCATTTCCAGTGCTGTCAGGCCAGGCAGGGCTGAGTGCCTCTGAGAGCAAAAGAACAGAGCCTTTCCAAGAGCACCTCTGGCGAGCAACCACTCCAGCCCCTTCTTCACACTGTTGCTGGCAACACATGTGGGACATTCCACCTCCATCAAAGTGTTTGGCACAGTGCACCAACATGAGCCAGCAGAAAATGGCAGTCATGCTCCGAGAGGCGTGAAGACCGGCGAAGTGCTTCAAGGGTCCTTTTGCCCCGTGTTTTTCCATACCACCGTGCAAACTCCTTCACAATCCTGAGATTCCAGTCCCGCTTCATTGAGGAAACACCCCTGTCCCCTTTCATGCTCCTCTGGTGGGGGTGGGAGGTGGGTATACACTTATTTATTCCAGTTGCAGAAGAAACCATAAAATGCATGGAAACCTTCCCCCCCGCCCCCCGGTTCGGCTTTTGGTTTTGGAGCAAAGGGACCCTGAACAGCTTGGGTCCTTCTTGGAATGTGGAAAATAAATAAACCAGTAAATTTCGCTGCAGTTAATTTAGGCAAAGTGATCCTAAAGGACTATCATGAATTATTTTCAGACCCCCAACAATAGTGTTTGGTTTACCCTTAGTAAGAAGTGGTGTTTTGCTGCCCTCTGGTGGTCAATGTAGGAATTTGGTTGTACAAATCAGGTGAGACCAAAAGTCCTAAGGGAGATTTGAATCTTCACTTACCACCTTCTAGTCCCGTCCCCCCTAATGTATTGGTTCCACTTTTTCTCCATGTGTAGCAAATGTCAGTGGCGTTGCTAAAGGGCGTGCAAAGCACTCTGTTTTACAGGTGCCTGAATGCGCCGTGCAAGCGGACCCTCCCCCTCAGAGCCATTCCGCGCGGTGGGAGCAAAACAGAGGCATTCGCCTTCCCTGCCTCCGCGTCTGTTTTGCTCCCACTGCCTGGAATGGCGCCGAAGGGGAGGGGGAGGGGCTGCTTGCACGCCGCATTCAGGTACCTGCAAAACTTAGTGCTTTGCACCCCCTCTAGTTACGCCACTGATCCCATCAATTGGGACTCAAAAAGGCCCAAAGTGCAGACAGACCGGGGACAGACTGCACTTGCTCCCAGTGTGGAAGGGATTGTCACTCCCGAATCGGCCTTTTCAGTCACACTAGATGCTGTGCCAGAACCACCATTCAGAGCGCGATGCCATCGTCTTTTGAGACTGAAGGTTGCCAACTAATGATCCCATCAATCAAGTGCAGGAGTCTTTTAAGGAAAATCAGTCAGGTTTCAACCAAGGCAAAATTCCAGAGTGTTCCTCTTGTCTCTCTCTCTGTAGATTTGCCCAGTAGTTGGGCCTTTTTATTTGCTGTGTAGTGGGGGCTCATTTCTGACATTTGCTAACATGGGGAAACAAAATCCAGCACACCCCCTACTCTTCTTCTGCCACGCATGATAGGGCAGGGTGGCCAAACAGCAGATCTTGAGTCACGTGTGGCTCTTTGACATATAAGGTGCAGCTCTCGAAAATAGCTGAGCTCCTTTTTGGATCACAGTTAAGATAAAAAAGGTAAATAAGAAATGTTGAATCTTTCTAATTATTTATCAGTTATGAGAGTCCAGTGGATTAAAATGTAAGTTTTAATGTTCATGGTGAGTAAATGTATTTAAGAATTTAAATGCTGCTTAAATATTGTGGCTCTCAAACATCTGAAGCTTATCATACGTGGCTCTTACATTAAGCAAGTTTGGCCACCCGTGTTATAGGGGTTGTTCCAGTCTAGGACTGCAGATGGCGTTTGGTGGAGGGTAGAGGCAAGCTGTGGAGGGTCAAGATATTTCTCAATTTCAGCACAAAGTTCTTCAGATTGGGTAACACTCAAGACCAGGGGTGTCCAAACTTTTTGGCAGGAGGGCCACATCATCTCTCCAATAATGTGTCGGGGAGGGGGCCAGGGGAAAAAAAGTTAATTTACATTTCAAATTTGAATAAATTTACATAAAGGAATACATTAGAGATGGGACTTATATGAATGAATGAAGGTCTTGCAATAACTCATGGCCTGTAAAATGCCTTGCACAAAGCAGGACCAGCCATTCCCTTGCTGCCACTGCTGCATCACAGACATGAAACAGCAAGCAGTGGAGGGAGCCCTCGTCCCAGAGCTCACATGAGAGGTCGAACAGTTGGCCGTCACACTGAGGGCAGTTGC